>NC_051234.1:9409629-9654629 GCF_015220715.1 Pygocentrus nattereri | reverse complement strand
CAGCTTCTTTGTTTGATGTGTCCGTCTCCTTTTCTCAGTGAGGTTCTTCTTGATCAGCTACACGTCCTTTCAGACCCACCGCACTGAGTGGTCTTCTCACAGTGGAAGGATGGACAGAAACACCTGTGGATGTTTTCAGATCTGAAGCAGCTTGATTTTCTCCTCTCTCTTAAAGATGAAAGCTTTAAGTAATGCTTAACTGATGGGGCATTTTTGGTGTTTACCAGGTCTTCCAGATGGTTGTTAGGAGACCCATTTTTTAAAACTCTTGTTTATTTTCCTTTGACCTTCTCCTTCTTTTTGCAACAGGACTATCTTACATCTAATCTCCTCAGAAATATCTCCTGAAAAATGAATAGCTTGAATCTAAAGGCTGTTTTAACCGCCAAATAAACAAATGAAGGGTGTTCTCTGACTTCTGTTTTATACATATCATGCTGTTGGAACAAAACCTTGTATCTCCAAAATGAGAACTTTACAGGAGAAGGAAAAACACTTCACTTTTAATGGAAGTCAATGGGTCGTTTCTTTTGGTCAGTTCATCATGAAATTTACACACAGTAGCCACGTTTACATGTAGCCTAATAATCCATTAATAATCCAACTAATATCTTAGTCGGATTAGTCCATGTAAACACTTCAGTCGGGATAGTCTGGTCCGATTAAGGCCATTCAGAATATAGTTTCGACCTGATTGATCGAAGTGGGTAATCCTGTAAATAATCCATTAAATAGAAGAATAATATCCGTGTATCTGATTACATTCCCTATGGGAAATTTTAAGTCTGTTCTGCATGTGCGTCGCGTCATAGAGAACGTTTATAACGTTCAACGTGATGGAACAGAAACGGGTCTGCAGAGGTGGCGAAGTTTATATTCTGATCTTTAAAAGATAGACGGAAGTCCAGCTTATGTGTCTCAGAACATGACTTCTTCCGCTTGGCCTTCTTTAATAAGGACATGTGAAGGATGTTTTCCTGAATCTGACATCATTAAAAAAATCTGAAGTCATTAAAAACACAAGCACTGCTCACTGCTGCTCATCTCACTCTGACTGGACTTACGTGATGCACGCCGTGATAGTAACGTTCACTCTAAGTGGTTCTCCATGTAGGCGTGTCATTTTAGATCTGATAACTTGTAGAGTGCCCATAAACATGATGATTGTCCATCAGATTGTTGAGTAGAGTGAGAATAAACACAGCAGTTTTAATCTATAATCTGAATGAGTCTACAAAGGGCAACAGGTACTTTCAAACGACAAAAATCGAGATACGAGGTTTTCTTCCAACAACAGCACCAGAGATGCAGATCCTGCTGAAGAACATTCTGGAAAGCAATAAATCAGACAGTAGCAAAACATAATTGTATGCAAAAGTCTGAGCACCCCAGGTCAGCAGACATGCTAAATTAAATAGATATAATTTAGATATAAACCTTAATTATCAATACAACATTTTCTATTCTGATTCTAATATTGAAACCTTGAGAATCAGCCAATACCAATTTGATATTTAAGCAATAGAAGACTCGAGAGAGCATGTTATAGTGAAATTTGGTAGCCGTAGGTCATCACAGCCGTGACGTTATTGGCAATAACACATGACCTTGAGTGTTCTATTGCTTTTATACAACAGTTAAATAAATAAAATAAGAAATTAATAAACTGGGCCATGAAACGTGAATTAGAAGATATTTTTGCATGTAAATCAAATGCAGAACAAAATAACACCTCTTGACTCGTAAAGGCTTCTTGGATCACTTTCAAAAATGCTCATAGCGACAGAGTGAGATCATGCTAACAGGGCTCATTAGCTTTTATTCACCGTTAGCATTCTTTCAAAACCAGTCGGGGTATTCCCAGACGAGCTCCCCCACTTCTTCAGACGACTGCCTTAGGTGTTTCTCCTCATCCTTTTCCATCTCTCTCTGATGCTATCTCTCCTTCTTTAACCGTTTCACACACTCATATTTCAAACCTAAGCGAATTTGTCATCTGAACGTTTGAAAGCAACCTGAAACCAGAGAGCGAGCGTTAAGACGGGTGCAGGAGTCTCGAAGAATGGAAATGAAACCCCTCTCCTCCGCCCCCTCCTGCCCTACAGCACCGTTCACTCCTCAGTTATTAAACACTGTTTACTCTAACTACCGTGAGAAAGCCAGAGACACAGAACCTGCTCAAGAACATTTTAGAAAGTGATAACTCAGACAGCAGCAAAACATAGTCATATGCGAATGTCTGAGCACCCCAGGTCAGCTGGCATGCTAAATTAAATAGATATACAAACTTTAATGACCAATACCACGTTTTCTGTTCTGATTCCAACGTTGAAACCTTCAGTCAATCAGCCAATACCAATTTGATATTTGGATTTATTTGTTCTTTAACAACTATGGAGTTGGGGGGGGGGGCAATTCTACGATGCATCGCAAGCCGAACATGGAAGATTCTGAATCGATTCAAAACATCAAAAATCAATTTTCTACATTTTAATTGATAACGTAATATTGATGGAACTCAAAAGGCGGAACTTGGAAGTGCAGAAGCGTAGCACTCGGACAGTTTGTGGCGGCACATAACAAAAACACAACTAGATGAGCTAGAAATCCGACCGGCACCTACTGCATTAAAAGCCAGATTAGGTCAGGAGTCACAACCCAAATGTTAAGAAAAGCCATTTTGACCTTTCCACAAATATTGATGGAACTCAAAAGGCGGAACTTGGAAGTGCAGAAGCGTAGCACTCGGACAGTTTGTGGCGGCACATAACAAAAACACAACTAGATGAGCTAGAAATCCGACCGGCACCTACTGCATTAAAAGCCAGATTAGGTCAGGAGTCACAACCCAAATGTTAAGAAAAGCCATTTTGACCTTTCAACAAAAATCAAACCACCTTGGGAACATTCTGTGTCCAATATGTCTCAGTATGTGCTGATGTCCTAGTATAGGCTAAATAATATAAACGAAAAGGCAGATTTACTTTGCTCTGCTTTAAGCTTTAGATCAGCTGCTTTCCTCCCATCTCTGCCAGAAGACGTTTACTCAAAAGCTGAACAGTTTCTTGTTAAATGTCTCTCAATGTTCGGCTGTTTTACGAGGCTGAAGTTGCTTTTTATTCTCCAGCATCTCGTTCGATTTTTCCCGTTCCACCTTAAATTCTGACTGAGGTGCTAAATGTAAATGCTGCACCATTGAAAGTGGAGCGGGAAAATTTGAAAAAGAAGCAACTTCATCTTCACAACTTTGTAGTGTTCGACAGTCTCCTGTTGCAGATTTAATGTACCAGGAATCCAACTGCGCTGCTCATAAATGTCATTTGTCTCCAAATATTTGTCTTAAATCTCTATCTTTTCGTAGCTACTAGCTTGGCGATACTGCACTGCTATGTGACCTGCAGTCTGCATGCCATTTCTCAGTTGTTGCACACTTTGGAGCTGAGATTCAGCACCCCGTCTCAAAGATATCACTACAACAAGACCACAACCGAAGTTATGAAATCACTGAAGCAAACAGGGTCAGACAGCTATAACTTGTGCTGCGTGGATATCTATTACCACACAAACTTATTTCACCGTGACAGTGCAAGTTTATGACAGATGAACGACAGCCAATGTCTTACGTGCTCCAAACAAGAGCAGTGAATGAATCTTCCAGTTCACCTGCCTCATCAAAAAAGTTGCATTAAAATGCACTAATAATTGTTTTATAATCGCAGCCTCTGAATCATAATCAAATTGAATTGTGAGGTGCCTAGAGATTCCCACCCCTATATGGAGTTTGGATGGTAAATAAGACTAACCATGCTAAAATTATTATTACCCGACCTGCTCCATTAAAACTAATCCCGCTTTAACAGCTGTCGATATGTTGATATTCACTGCCTCTGTGATCACCTGCACCATCCCTGACTGTACTGTACACACCTCCTGCACACTCAGCTCTGCTGTACTGAGTCCTGTTGTCTCGGCTCCAGCGCTCTCAGCTCTGTCTCCCTCACTGCTCAGCTCCAGGTCTCAGGTTTCACAGTTAGCTGCTTCACTGACTGACCGACTCCTGAAAGGCTAATTAAGTGATGATATCTGATTGGGTACAGGATCGGTGCAAGCGCTAACTTAAATATATATACATTTTCTGCTCATTTTTACAGCACAATTCCAATTTATTGAATTAAAATTTTTATTTAATTATTTATTAAAACAAAACAGGACATATTTCATTCTCTAAGACAGAAGTGTTGTAGGTCTGAGAGATTATGGAAAGCTACTGGGTTAGAAGTTCATTGCCTCTATCTTAAAGATCTTCGTCTTTTAATGCTTTAGTAAAGGAAGCTAGGTTTGCTTACTTTGCCAACTTAATTTCATCTTCTAAAAGAAATTCTAAGATTTTATTTAATACTATTAGTAATATTGTTTCTCCACCACCTGCAACATTGCCATGCTTTTCTGTCAAAGATTGTAATAAGTTTCTTTCATTTTTTGCGGATACGGTCATGGCTATTAGGTCCAGTATTAAGCCTGAGACGTGTGCATTTAACATTAGTCTCCCACCCTCTTTTGCTGGTTTGGACTCCTTCCAGCCTATCGGTGCTGGATGTGTGCTGGATGTGATACCTTCATTTTTATTTTTAAAAGATTTACCAAGTATTGGCCCTGCAGTTCTAGCTATTTTTAATTCTTCTTTGACTACTAGCTGTGTTCCATCTTATTTCAAACATGTTACTGTTCACCTGTTAATAAAGAAAGCAAATTTAGACTCAGCTGTGCTAAAGAATTACAGGCCTATATCCAAACTTCCTTTTATGGCTAAAACTTTAGAGAAGGTGGTGGCCAATCAACTCACTGCTGCTTTAGAGAAATACAATATGTATGACCATTTCCAGTCTGGGTTTCGTAATCGACACTCTACGGAGACCGCTCTCCTGAGGGTCTCTAATGATTTGTTAATGTCGGCTGATGCAAGTGATTGCTCAGTTTTAGTTTTACTCGACCTTAGCTCTGCGTTTGACACTGTCGACCATCAAATTCTGATAAATAGGTTACGTGACTGGGTGAGCATATCTGGCACAGCACTAGACTGGTTTAAATCGTATCTCACTGAGAGAAGCTTCACTGTGACTATTGCAGATTTTGTGTCTGAGTCAACTCCATTATCCTGTGGGGTTCCACAGGGTTCGGTCTTGGGGCCATTGCTGTTTTCTTTGTATATGTTGCCTTTGGGGCAGATTATTAGTAGTTTGAATATTGCATATCATTTATTTGCTGATGATATTCTGCTTTATTTCTCATTTAAACCTAGTGAGGTCCATAGTCTATGTAGGCTCATGGACTGTCTTAAAGCTATCAGAGAATGGACATCAAATCATTTTCTACAGCTGAATGCTGATAAGACTGAAATCTTGATTGTTGCTCCTGACAAGGTTACTCCAATGATTAAACAAAATCTTGGTCTTCTTTCCCCTGTTGTCCACTCCAGCCTGCGTAATCTGGGTGTCATTTATGATCAGTCATTATTGTTTGACACACATGTTAAACAACTGACAAGATCTTGTTTTTTCCACTTAAGGAATATTAGTAAATTGAGGTCTGTAGTTTCAAGGGTGGAGCTAGAGATGCTTATACTTGCATCTATCTCATCTCGTATTGCTTACTGTAATGCTCTTTTCTCTTCACTTAGTAAGTCTGCTCGTGACCGACTGCAGGTGATTCAGAATGCTGCAGCAAGGCTACTGACCAAGTCAAATAGACGGTCTCACATTACCCCTCTGTTAGTTTCATTACACTGGCTTCTTGTTGAGTATAGGATTCAGTTTAAAATCCTTACACTTACTTACAGAGCATTGCATGGTCAGGCTCCTATGTATGTGGTTGATCTGCTTCATCCATATGTATCAGTTCGCTCTCTTAGGTCGAGTAATTTAAATTTACTGTCTGTTCCACGTTCTCGATTAAAGACTCGTGGAGATTGAGCATTTGAGGTCTTCGCTCCTAAATTATGGAATACACTGCCCCCTTTTTTAAGATCAATTGATTCTGTGGAGTCTTTCAAAAAGCAACTAAAGACCTACCCTTTTAACCAGGCATTTGGATAAATGGTCAAGGCAGCTAAGGCATTGCCAGCCCTGTTTAGTTTTTAATTTTTTTGTACTGTGTCATGTCGTATATTTTATATTGTGTTATGTTTTGTAAAGTGCTTTGGGGCTTGTGTCTGTGAAAAGTGCTGTATAAATAAATTTTACTTACTTACTAACTTTATTAAACATGCCAAATTCTTTGCACAGGCTACATTTTATGTTTTTAGTTTTCTAATGTGTTAAATTCAGCAAATAATCAGTAATTGTGCATTACAGTGTCTGGTTTTTTTTTTTACCAAGGGTGCCTTTTGCATAGAACCACAGTTACAGTGCCTTATTAAATTAGCACTTTCATGATCTTTAATCTGTCTCTCTCTCTCTCTCTATATATATATATATATATATATATATATATATATATATACTCATAAATACATACACATATATCGCTGCTGTCAGAACAAAACCTTTTATCTTTTTTTTTTTAATATTTTGAAAATGCATCTTGGCATTTTAATTGCATATAAATTTCATGATGAATGGACCAAAAAGACTTGAAAAGACGTCTGGTTCCACTGACTTACATTAAAAGTACAGTATGTTTTTTCCTTCTTCTGTAAAGTTATCATTCTGGAAATACGAGGTTTTCTTCCGACAACAGTGATATATGTATGCTTGGGGCCTTTTCAGAAGTGATGACGTACAGCTTATAAATGCAGACACATGTCACGCTCACAGTAACAGGTGCTCTTAACAGCCTGAGAGAAAAACACTGTTCACCACGGATCTCTTTCAGAGAGCTGAGAAATACACTAGAATTAAAATACCACTCTGCATCAGTGCTCTAACTATGCCATCTCCAAAATTTCTACATGATTAATTGGATGTCATGTAAACTGAGTCGATGAGAGTGGTTTGGCGTGAAACACTCTGTTCTAGAGAAGCTCACAGAGTCAGAATTGTTCACAGTGGTGGTGATGGGAACCAGACGTCCACCTCTAAAAGCTCCCTCACAGAGTTATTACATAAAATGGTTATGACTTCACTGCCTGATGACTGAGACACTGTTGTATGATAGTTTTGAGACAATTTTGGTCTTAAAAATATTTTTAAAATCCACACATGGTGGAGGGATACATGGACAATGCTGTGAAGAAAAATAGTTCCCCCAAAAAACTTTTTTTTACAGATTTATAACTATTTTCCATCATCAACATTCCATATAAAACTCAGAAAACTTGTGTAGGTTAACTGGTGGTTTTGGATAGTAACTAAAATGTCTATATTTATGTTGCAGTCAGGGCAACCCCTGGTTCCTATCACCACCACTGTAAAGACACTTGAACCATTTCACACCCAAACGTTCTGAATGACTCTTCACATATCACACACCGAATGATGCAGAAAATTTGAAAAATGGGTATAATTCCCCTACTAGGAAATACTGGGTATGATTCCTAGAATGCAAAAATTATTACATTTGTTTTGCCACAGTTCAACTACATAATTACACAGTAGTTTAATTAAAAAATTTTTACCTTGTGATATTTTTATTTGTTTTGATGTCAAAAACTGGCAAGAACAGCAAAAAGTGAAGGGTGTTTTTTCTTTATGCAATACATTTTCATTAAATAAAATTTTCATTTTAAAAATCACATTAAATTAAAATCCCATTCAATATATAACACAAATGTACTGTAGACTGAGACACAATTTCTCTACTTGTTTCAATGAGACAGAAGTCAGTGATAACTCAGGTAAAATTACAGCATGATTTCGTTATCACGAGCACTAGCTTTGACTTTTAAGGGTTAATGGGTAACAACATAATAAGCAGTGCTAAAAGGCAAAGTGGCTGGATAAACACAGTTATTTCACATCATCTATAATAACCATAAAATTTGACCTGCGAAACAAAACCAGGGTTGTGTTTACTGGCCCTGAAACCAAGTCCAGCTTAAGTGTGTGGAATAATTTCCAGTCATTATCCCTCAGGTAATTACTCTAAATATGGGCTAATGCGTGTTAACTGGATGTCTGGCCACAGTGGCACGGTTAGCGATTAACCAGCCCTGATTTTCAGGTGACCGTACTGCCTGAACACACACCACTGACCTGGAATTAAGAGAGAGGCATCCAGAGCGTCCATCTATAAAACTGCTTAAGCAATATAAAGAGGTGAGTTCGGGTTCACCTCAAGAATGTCACATTTTCTTCTAGCTAGTAAAATGGCTTGAAAATGTGGTGTCATGCCTCTTCCACAATACCACCACTCAGAAATTCTAGATCCAGATTTCCACAATACCACCAATCAGAAATTCTAGACCCAGATTTCCACAATACCACCAATCAGAAATTCTACAAGATTCAGATTTCCACAATACCACCAATCAGAAGTTCTATATCCACATTTCCACAATACCACAATCAGAAACTCTAGATCCAGATTTCCACAATAAAACCAATCAGAAATTCTAGATCCAGATTTCCACAATACCACAATCAGACATTCTAGATCCAGATTTCCACAATACCACAATCAGAAATTCTACAAGATTCAGATTTCCACAATACCACCAATCAGAAGTTCTAGATCCAGATTTCCACAATACCACCAATCAGACATTCTAGATCCAGATTTCCACAATACCACAATCAGAAATTCTACAAGATTCAGATTTCCACAATACCACCAATCAGAAGTTCTAGATCCAGATTTCCACAATACCACCAATCAGAAGTTCTAGATCCAGATTTCCACAATACCACCAATCAGAAGTTCTAGATCCAGATTTCCACAATACCACCAATCAGAAATTCTAGATCCAAAATTGGGTGGCACTGCATTAAAAACCGATATCATTCTGTAACGGATATTACCACATGGGCTCAGGAACACTTCAGAAAACCGTTGTCAGTGAACACAGTTTGTCGCTCCATCTACAAGTGCAAGTTAAAACTCTGCCATGCAAAGTGAAAGTCATATATCAACAACACCCAGAAACGCCGCCAGCTTCTCTGGGCCCGAGCTCATCTGAGATGGACTGACACAAAGTGGAAAAGTGTCCTGTGGTCTGACGAGTCCACATTTCAAATTGTTTTTGGAAATCATGGACGTCGTGTCCTCCGGGCCAAAGAGGAAAAGGACTGTCCAGATTGTTATCAGTGCAAAGTTCAAAAGCCAGCATCTCTGATGGTATGGGGGTGTGTTAGTGCTCATGGCATGGTAACTTGCACATCTGTGAAGGCACCATTAATGCTGAAGGGTACATACAGGTTTTGGAGCAACATATGCTGCCATTTTTTTCAGGGACATCCCTGCTAGTAAAAGAGTGCGGGTACTAGACTGGCCTGCCTGCAGTCCAGACCTGTCTCCCATTGAAAATTTGTGGTGCATTATGAAGCGCAAAATATGACAGCGGAGACCCCGGACTGCTGAGCAACTGAAGTTGTACATCAAGCAAGAATGGGAAAGAATTCCACCTACAAAGCTTCAACAATTAGTGTCCTCAGTTCCCAAACGCTTATTGAGTGTTGTTAAAAGGAAAAGTGATGTAACACAGTGGTAAACACGCCCCTGTCCCAACTTCTTTGGAACATGTTGCAGGCATCAAATTCAAAATGAGTGAATATTTGCAAAAAACAATAAAGTTTATCAGTTTGAACATTACATATCTTGTCTTTGTAGTGTATTCAATTGAATATATGTTGAAAAGGATTTGCAAATCATTGTATTCTGTTTTTATTTATGTTTTACACATTTCATTGGAATCGGGGTTGTAGAAATCCAGGGTATATACTACCATTACTTCCATTACAAATTGCCTGTAGTTGAGACAGACCAATGAGGACTGATATAACACCCATGCGCTGTTCAGCATTCAAGCCTCAAGTCAGAAAATGTGGCAGTGCAGGTCTTGCAGGAAAATAAATTGCAATTTCTATTAGATCTTTTCCCTAAATTGTTCTGCCTTAGATCTGCTGCAATACAGCCACTCAGAGCTGGTAAGCTGAGCTCTGCTGTGTGTCTTCCAGCTTGCCTCTATCAGCCCCACACTAATAAAACTGCTGAAGTGGTAGTTTCCTTCATCGCTCTTCTTGATGTGACACTGAAAGACCTGCTTGCTGCCTGTGAAATGCGAGAGTTCCCTCACCTTTTCTGTCCTGCACCAAAAAGACATCCTGCGGCACAGTAAAGCAACAGTTTGGACAAAAATTTTGTTTAGTGTTTACGCCCTTTACCAGAAATAGAGTCGACCAGTCAAGACATGTTTGGCGTCTGAAGTTTGCTTGTTTCATTTTAGCCCTCGAGTTAAGAGGCTAATATAGGAAGTAATGGAAGCTTCTGTAATAACTGCTTTAGCACCAATTATCATTGGGCTAACTGTATGTCTAAATCATCTCTTACTGTCTTTAAACTCTGTGGAGGTGTTCAGTATCTCAAACATACTTGATTATGCAATTTCTGACACTGTATGATTGACTGTTATCTATAAACATGGACTAAAGTACATCACATAACTAGAAATAGTAGGATATTATCCAATGTTTGGATAAAACAATGATTAAACAGGCGTAAAGCAGTGATTAAGCACAGACACATTCAAACAGTTTGAGCTGCATCAGACCAGCAGTGAAAATATCAGCCACGTGTAACTACTTCAGTTTCCAGTGGTGGACGGTACCTAAGTAAATGTAATTAGTTACTGTACTTAAGTACTTTTTTCGTGTATCTGTACTTTACTGAAGTATTCCCATTTTGGGTGACTTTTACTACCACTCCACTACATTTCAAAGTCAAATATCTTACTTTTCGTCGTTCCTTTTGGTTGACACTTTCTTGTTGCAAACTAAATGTATCAGGAAACCAGCTGGAGTGATTATAAACTAAAAAAAAAGTCTATTCATGTCCAAATTATCGATGTTCATCTTAAATCTCTCTGGGACGTTTCTCTACAAATCTAATTCTGCTGTGGACCCGCGACCATAACAGAGCTGCAGGTTCTGTCCACTGGTTCATGTTTATGGTTAGCATTTTCATGTTCAGATTTTGGCCTAGTATGTCCTAAAGTTTATTTCTGGCTAAGAATTTTCATTTCTGTGCGTCACCAGTAGTAAACATTCTGAAGCCTGAATTGGTCCTTACTTTTGTCCATTTCATAGATAACTGTATAGCTGAATACAGTAAGAAGCACAAGATAGGTTTAGATATGCAGTTAGCACAATGCTCATTTGAGGGGTATAACCTTCTCTTACCTGTTAGCTACATAAACCTGGTGAAAAAACTCCACTTCAGACACCAAACTTGTCTCGGCTGACTGACTACATTTGAGGTGAGTATAGTGACATCACTAGCCATCCATCCATCCATCCATCCATTTTCTAAGCCGCTTCTCCGTCAGGGTCACGGGGGGGAGCTGGAGCCTATCCCAGCAGTCTTCGGGCGGAAGGCAGGATACACCCTGGACAGGTCGCCAGTCCATCGCAGGGCAGACACACAGACACTCACTCACAAACTCACACCTAGGGACAATTTAGCACATCCAATTGGCCTGACTGCATGTCTTTGGACTGTGGGAGGAAACCGGAGAACCCGGAGGAAACCCACACAGACACGGGGAGAACATGCAAACTCCACACAGAGAGGACCCCGGTCACCCGGCCGGGGAATCGAACCCAGGCCCTCCTTGCTGTGAGGCGACAGCGCTACCCACCACGCCACCGTGCCGCCCCATCACTATACAGTCATGTACAAAAGTTTGAACAAGCCAATGTAAAATTAACATGTTTCGATGCACAATTTCTATTGATTTGTTTGAAAGAAAGTTTTAAATAATTAAAATAAAGTTTCAAATATCGGAGAAAAACAGAACCTAAATAAAAATAAGAAGAAAAATCCTATCAAATACAACAGAGTTCTAAGCACTGCACGCTTCAATCCTAAATATGTTTTATTCTTCTCCAGTACGTTAAATTCAACAAAAAAAAAGTGCATTAATGTGTGCATAAGTATGTTCTCTGTAGAAGATATTACACAAAATCAACTAAATAATGCTATTTGACCAGGGGTGCCAAAACCTTTGCATACGACTGTAAACACTCCGCTGCTATTTCAATACGTGCCTTATCCCTCCATCTGAATGCAGTGTGAATGAGAGGATTTTAGCACAGAGCGATCATGAGACCTGATATCTTGTGATGTTGCCCTGTTGATACAGCCTTAAGACAGTATTAACAAACTGAGAACAGCAAATAACAATTATAAAATATGTGTTTGTAAAAGAACATATCAATTTACCTAAAGACAGACGTAACAAACAGTGATGATGCTGCTTTATGTGAGCCAGTAAATACATATTCAGTAATTACAAACTGATCTAATAAACTGACTTGACTGTCTTTAGGATGTTATTAACTGTGTTAACACGATTCGGAAATACTTCAGTAGAGTCCTAATATAACCTCCTGAAAATAGATGAGTAATTTGCAGAGCAGTGACAGATTTCAAGCGTGCATGGGATTGTGGGACTTTATCCCTCTCTTCGATCTCTTGCACATGACTTGCTAAATGTTTCTAAACTGCGTGCAGCAGAAAAGAAGCCTAGAGCAAGTGCGTCTTACAGCATAACTTTTAAACAAAGTGCTCTTTCTGCCAAATGTTATCTAATATGGAGAAATCATCTTATGTTATTTACCAATAAGCCCACACAGACGGGTGGTAACACCTACATTCACAGTTATTAGGAGATGTAATTATAACGAATTGACAAGTCATACAGAAAAAGTAGTCGACTAGTTGTGATTACCACATTAAAAGATTGTGAGTGTTCCAGATATCAGTGAAAAGTACTATGTTAGTAGATTGCTAATAGGCACTGGGGCAGGAGATGCGAGGTGTGAGATGTTCACTGCAGGAGAGCTGGGCCAGAAACATAGTAAACATAATATACTCAATACTGCCGCCCCTTCTACCCTCATCACTCTACGCGATGCTAGTCAGCGCAGGCGTCTGTTAGCTGACGTAACAGATCTGGCGGTTGACGCTTTTCTCAGAGCACGTTCAGCTGTCCAGTGATGCTGAGTGAGCAGCAGTTTGAAAAGGTGTGGTGGAGCTTTACAGGTCTCGGAGGAAGCCTGTGTTTGCCTTCACCCTCCTAGTGTTGACAGTATCATGTGACTGGGGGGGTCCTAACTAGAGGCTTGAATTGAAGATGACTAAATTGGGGAGAAAATTGGGTAGAAATCTAAAAAAAGATGCAAAATAAACAAATGTTTATCAAGCTAAATACTAGCAGCAGGCAGCACTCACCACTAAGCCTTTCAGAACGAGATACTGAGTCACTGTCACGCACTCAACGCCAGCCACGCAAGACAGGGACTCCACATCCCAGAATCCTTTGGAGTCTCACCTGACATCCTACTCCCAACCCCACTCCTGGCGGAGATCTCAGTCTCCTGATTATTAAGGATTCACACCTACATTAGTAATCAAGGGACTCTTAGGTTGAGCTATTTAAGCCCAGACTTTCACCAGCCTCGATGCGAAGTATTGTTCCGCCGAACCTTACCGAGCGTTTATTCTTGTGCCGTTTGCTTTCATGTGCTTAGACTTCCATACTGGTTTGATGACTTTTGTTTTTTTGCCTTGCCCCTATTTTGGGTACCTCTGCCTCTGTCTTTTGGATTTGTATCTTTTTGACTATAGGCTGGACTACGGTTCTGTTTTGCCCTTATGTCCATTGCTGTACTTTACCATGTCATTAAAAAACACGCTTATTTCTTATCTGCGTTCGTCTGCGACTCCCTCATCCTCACAGTCACTGAGCTAGAAAACCTGTTTTTAAATGTCATCCCTGAATTGCGTTCGAAATTGTAGGTATCAAGTAAACGAAATCTTCATGCCTTTTCTGACTAGTACTTTGTTGTCATTGCACAAGTCATACTAAATGATGTCAGTCAAATGGCCCGTACCTCAAGACGTTTTCAAAATACATGACATGCATCCCAACATTTAAGATTTGAAAAGCTGGAACAGCCCAAAAAAAGTATGTGTAGTGCCTCACATACTATGTACTATAATAAACCTACAACTACAATGACTTTTATTCATTGTTTCACAAACTGCACTGCACTAAATCTAACTGAAAAGGACTAATTATGCTGACACTTCAATGAAACATGCAGTCAGTCAGTCAGTGTACTTTAAGCGCTGTGGATGTCCAAGGTATGCTCAGAAGACCATACTGTGACATAATTTATCATGAGGCCTGTTTTTTAGCGCAGTCTTAGTGTACGTTCACACTAGCTGGTGACAAAGCATCAGGCGTCCAGTCGTTTCCTATGAGAGGACATGATTTGTAGCCAATATTTAGCGTCAAGCATGATGGAGGAGCGTCAAGTTGAAATTTTCTTAAGTTTATATAAGTGAACTGTGATGCAGCAAAGGGACGAGCAAAATGATTGGCTCAAACAAAATCCTCGGACTAATCGTAGCCACTGTCACTGGTCACTGGCCACCAGCTTTTCAGTCTTCTTCCCAACAGTGTCGTCCAAAAAATGGAAACTTATAAGCCTGTAAACTTATAACAGCAGTTCATATTTTAAATTAAACAGCAATACATATATGAAAATTTTCTATATTTACTCATCAGAAACTTTACAGAGTATGCGACCAGAAGAGCAGCCTCAAAAACACACACAAAAGAAAAACTTTAGGCGACACTGCCAACTTGCTGCCTCCTAAAGTGAACATACTCAGTAAAAATGTAGTTTTTCCACACTAATAACGTTCTCTGGGGTTTGTGTTTAGCACCAAAACTGATTTCTGTCCTCTCCTCTCTGCTCGCTTCAGTTTTTACCAGAGATGAATATCAAGACCTGTCCTCAACTAGTCCGTTTCTGTCCATAGCGCCCACTAGTGGATTTATTAGACAAGTCTATGCAATCCCTAACAGTCATATGCACTCAAGTAAAGTTCCTGCATATTGTACATTACACTGTACAATTTTCCCTTTTTATGGGTGTAATTTCGTTTTGTTATCTTAGTGAAACCATCTGAGCTACTTGTTCACAATTATTATTAATGTTGCTGCCATTCATGACAATGTGTTTACACTGCAACAAACAGAATGTGATTTGTTTGTGTTTTAATCAGTGAGATTACCAGTGTTTTACCAGTGAGATTAGTTAATTAGAATTAATTACAAGGCTAATACAGCTGCAATCATTAAGTTTTGGGGATTTGGCGACCTCTGTGGTGGACATGTGTAATTACTTGCAATGTGCAGAAGAGCGTTTTGTAGGGTTGGTTGTGCTTCGGATCCCTTCCCCTTGCTTAAGAACGTATCTTCCAAATGTGTGAATGAATTATCTACTGTCGTCATCATATCTTAATCAATATAATGCTGATTTTGAGGTCACCTGAGACCTAAACATTAAGTCGGACCCTACTTTAACCTGGGCGTGTGACGTTTATCCGACCCAACACCACTAATGACACCTGCTTCTTTTCTCCTGGAAAAAAAAAAACATTTCTTACATAGTGCAGCTTTAATTGCCAGGAAAAAAAATTATGACCACTGTTCTACATCTACCCAAGTTGTTTTTGGAAAGATACTTTCACTCTTACTGAGTCATTATTTCACTGAACTTACAGCCGTTTTAATGGAACATGGATTTAGGCCACTTTACCCACTAAGGCACAATTCACAGACACACAAATGTGGTATTAACTGTAAATGCTGAAGGTATCTGCCCTGCCCATCCTGGGTAGTCTATTCAGAGTGAACTGTTCAACTACAACACTGGAATGTGTTTCCTGAGCCAAGTCTGTCTTTTTTTTTTTTTTTTTTGGTGAAAAAAGAGTCTGGATGAGCTTTGATCATCCTCACAACCTGCGTCTGGTCTGAAACACTATCAAGAAGCACCACAACACCAACTATTTTGAGTCTGACCGCCGCCGAGAGCATCTTATTTTGTCTTGTGACAGATTCAATGCTGGTTATGACGTAACGTGCAGACATTTTCACGTTTAAACTTCGGCAAAGCTGGAAACTGGACACTATCCCAGGCCTTTCGGTGCAATGCCTGGCTCTTCCCACTGTAGGCCACTGCAAACACGCCCAAAGCAAGTCACCAAACCAGGTCATGGCTCTTGTGAACTGTTTAAGCTGCGGTGCATCAAGCATCAAACAATTTCAAACTCACCTTAAATCACATCACCACAACACATTTCCTGCCAACTACTGCAGTGGGACATCTGCAATGCCATTGTCACTACATGCTGAAGTTTAAAGGCCAGTTTGGGGTGAATATGAACCTGTCTGGCAGAAAAAAAACAGATCACGGGAAATATCAGATCACTTTTACCTGCTGTCTCCCTTTGTGTTTGAAGGCGGTGGGTGAAGGATTGTCTGGTTTTCTTCCATTTCCACCACACATTTGGTGCTCAGCTCAATCTCTGCAAGCCAATGGGGAAAAGTTTGCCTACATAAGTCCTCTCACTCACTGGAAATGCCATGTTCAACCACAAAAAAACCCACAAAAACCACTGTAGAGGCTAAGAAATGTTACGAACCCATTAGATTAACGCCATTATCAAAGCAATATGATGGAGCATGAGCTCTCATTAGAAAGACAAAGCAGAAATCAGCTTCTTGTTCCCATTCCCCCGTTCCACCTTAAATGGTGCAGCAGTTCCATTCAGGCGCCTCAGGGTTCCAGAACGTAACTGCTGCACCATTTAAGGTGGAACGGGAAAATTCGAACAAGAAGCTGGCGAAACAGGTTGAAATCTAGTTTCTAAGATCAGATACGAGCTTTGACTCACCTCTTCGGTTCATTGGACGAACTCGGACAGCAACTTTTACCTTTGTATCCGACATTTTAATGCACTTTTTCGTTGTTTTTTTCCTCCCGTCTCGTTATTGTAATGCGCGGCTAGCCCAACAACTCAAGTCTTCGCAAAGTCCCGCAATAAAAGAGCCGCTGAGGAAGGCAAAAGGGTGGAAATACCCACCTGAAACGAAGCCCACCATACCCAGCAGACGAAACAGTCAGAATTTGAACATTTTCCACCTTTTCCCACCTCGCTATCTGGCTAAAAAGAGCCACAGCGGAGCTCCAGCTTCAGCCTCAGTCAGCATCCTGACCGCCATCTTCCGTTGGGAGCAGTTCGGCTAGCAGGGAAAAAACTCTCTGCAGTTTCTTTACGGACACAAAACGAACCGGTGCAGCATTAAACAGACTCAAAAATGCGAAGTGAAGTTTTGAGAAAGGCTCAGCTGGTCCTGCAGACACGGGATATGTCCCAATGAGAGGGGAAAATGAGATTAGAGGCTGTGAGAAACAGGCTAGCGGGGAACTTCAGCTCCACTCCCCGAGCTGTAGCACTGGGGTCTCCAGCAGCTGCTCAAACTACTGACCACATTAAAAAATGACAGGGCCAAAGGCCATTACACCTTCATCTAAATGCTCACTTTTAGAGTTTAATAAACTTTTAAAAAGGTATAGGTACTATATTAGTTGTAAACAGGGTTATAACAGGGATATAATGGAGTACAAGTATTGGGAATTCCTATTCAGAATTCCTATACAGTTAAATATCTGTATTCATCACAAGTTGCATTTCGAAAACGCAGTATTCAGAATAAATGTATAATTTATACGTTTAGTATAAAATAAGACAATATTCAAAAGAAATACCATCAATGCTTGTTTAACTACTGACTATTAACTATGGCATACAGCAAACCTGCTAAGAATTCTGAAGAAAACCTCGATTAACGGCCTCTACAAACACTGAAGTTACTGCTAAAGCCTGAGTAGACTGATAAATCAATGTGATCAGTTATTAATCTCAGCATTACTGAGCTCTGCTAAAGCCTGAGTAGACTGATAAATCAATGTGATCAGTTATTAATCTCAGCATTACTGAGCTCTGCTAAAGCCTGAGTAGACTGATAAATCAATGTGATCAGTTATTAATCTCAGCATTACTAAGCTCTGCTAAAGCCTGAGTAGACTGATAAATCAATGTGATCAGTTATTAATCTCAGCATTACTGAGCTCTGCTAAAGCCTGAGTAGACTGATAAATCAATGTGATCAGTTATTAATCTCAGCATCACTGAGCTCTGCTAAAGCCTGAGTAGACTGATAAATCAATGTGATCAGTTATTAATCTCAGTGTTACTGAGCTCTACTAAAGCCTGAGTACACTGATAAATCAATGTGATCGGTTATTAATCTCAGCGTTACTGAGCTCTGCTAAAGCCTGAGTACACTGATAAATTAATGTGATCAATTATTGATCTCAGTGTCACTGAGCTCTACTAAAAATTGAGTAAACTGATAAATCAATGTGATCAGTTATTAATCTCAGTGTTACTGAACTCTGCTAAAGCCTGAGTAGACTGATAAATCAATGCGATAGGTTATTAATCTCAGTGTTACTGAGCTCTGCTAAAGCCTGAGTAGACTGATAAATCAGTGTGATGATCAGTTATTAATCTGTGTTACTGAGCTCTGCTAAAGCCTGAGTCCAACACTGGTTGTAAACTTGCTGGCTACTTTGCTAAAGTCAGCCCTTCTTAATATAGACATAGATATACATATGGAGACAGATATGGCTTCATTTATATAGAAATATATACAGTATTATGCAAAGGTCAGAGACCACACTTTCAATATGTAAATTCCAGGCAAAACAGCCAATAGGTACATGGTATTCTTTTAACAGCATCTGGCAAAAAGCAGAAAATTACACAGAAGCCTTGACAACTAAATATAATTACACATCGGTCTGTATTTAGTGTGTCCACTCTTTTCTTTTATTACAGCTTCTATTCTTTTCAGGAGACTCACTTTCAGTTTCTCAAAGAAATCTGCAGACACACAGCCAAAGATTATGTATAAACACACCCACACACATGTTTATTTATTTATTTATAACCATTTGAATACCTATATTATTATTAAGAGTACACACACACACACACACACACACACAAACACACATATATATAATATATATAATTGTTTTATATAGTGTTGTATATGGTTCTGTATAGAATCTTTTGCAAAAAGGTTCTATGTAGCACCAAAAAGGTTCTTGACAATGTCAAGCTTGTAACAATAAAATATTTTTGGTGCTATACAGAAACATTTTCAAAAAGGGTCTATATAGCACCATCTACATCCATCTGAAGAACCTATCACAATTAAGCAAACCCCAGAGGGTTGTTTGGGTGTTCATGGCTGTACATGGTCGTACACCGTGAAGAACCATGGTTTCTAAAGTGTATATGTACATATACTATATATATATATATATATATATATATATATATATATATATATATATAAATGTGTGTGTGTGTGTGTGTGTATGTATATGTATATAATATAATAATGTATAATATATCAACTTACGGAGTAGGTTGAAGTACCATAAAATAAACACCAGAACACATTTTATATTTTTTATTAAATATTTTAAATTCAGTAATATCCTCTAAAGATCTATTTATAGTCATTTCATATCTCCCACATTGCAAATAACACATTCATATCTTTATTCTGGATGTTCTAAAGCTTTCTTAGGCATTTTAGAACCATCTACACAGCTCAGTTCATCATTCTGGATCTCTTGTTGTTTTCTCCCATAGTAATCTGTAATACCCATGGAGTATCCTGAAGTGACTACAGTAACTGTCAAACTTACTATAAGATTCTTATAGGAATACTGTAGTCCTATACTTTATATTTAGTATTATACTTTATATTTTCTGTAAATTAAAAGAAGACTATTGTAGAAGCATTCAAATAGTTTAATTAAGAAATGATAGAATTCCTGTCCCAGCAGTGCATGTCACGTTACAATCAAGAATAATAAAAAGATGATTCTGTGATTCTTCTTATATAACAGCATTTTATTTGAATTTTTCATTCCATCTTAAAATTGCAACAGCTGAACCATTTAAGGTGGAATGAAAAACTCAAGATATTTTCAGATTGATTTGCTTCTTTTAGGACCGTCTGAGTCATCTGCACTGGTCGAGTATATCTTCACAGTGTGGTCTCCACTGTCCAAGACGATCAGAGAGTTTTGCTCTGTTGCCACCAGCCCTACTGGACGCTCCAGTCTGGCCTTCACCAGTGGAGACAGAGTAGGTGTTTTGTGCAGGTCACTCAAACTCCACACGAGGCCTTGTTGGGCATCAGCCACAATCAGATCCCCTTTTCTATCAAAGGTAACACAGGAGATGTGTAACTCCATCGGGTTCAGGAGGTTCAGGCTGAAACAGTCCACCTGCGTTAGGAGGACAAAGTCTTTGCTGAACAGCTTCAGCCTTGCTGGTATAGAATTTCCATTGTGCTGTCTTTGAGCCTCCAGCACTGCAACACGTCCAGAAACTCTGCAAGAAGCCACAGCTCTTGGGCACTGAAGGTCCTTCAAGACCACCACTTTAGCCACCACCACACTGCACCTATGGTCCATTACTACCTGCCAAAGTAGCCCTGCTTGAGCATCGGTCACCAGAATGTGCCCACATTTGTCCACATCCACACCCCATGGCAGCTCAAAAGGCCCAAAGTTGGCCAGAGGAGTTCCTCTGGAGGAGAAGACCTTAACTGAATGGTCACCTGCATCGGTCACTACAACATGGCCAATGGGAGTTATTGCAACATCAAGAGGGTGGCAGAGATCAGACCGGCCATTGCCATAATAGCCAAAACTATGCAGATAGTGACCCTGAGAGTTGAACATGGTGACTTTCTTGTGACCTCCATGGACCACCACCACTGCCGCTGATACCAGTACAGCTACACCAGTTGGGTTGATGAGTTCACCCCAACCTCCAAAGGTATTCTGAAGACGCAGGAGGCCCGAACTCAGTCCTTCCACACAGGACTGGACTCCCCTTTCAAGTTGTAGAGGATTTGACCAAGAAGAGTCTGAACCAAGCACATTTAATGAATATCTTGGACGTTCTGCTGAACCAAGGAGGTCCTGAAGGTCAAGCAGGGCCTGGCAGTCATAAGTCCCACCAACATCGCACTTCCGCCTACAGAAAGGACACTCCAGCTGGCGCAAAACAGCATGTGCCAGGGCACAGACACATCCCAGACAGATCACATGACCGCAGGGCAGATTCCTGGGCCTCCGTCCGGTCTGCTCTGAGGAGAACCTCTCGAAGCACACCTTACACTCTAGAAGGTCAGAACGGATCTCCGCCAGAACCTCCTCAGCTCCTTTCACCCTTCCACAGCTGTTGGAACGAGAGACAAGGGCTTCAGACATGTCCTCTTACTTCTTGGCTTGAAGAAAGACAGAAATAAAACAGAAAGCCAGGAGTCAGAGCTTCGCTACAGCACCATGTTTCCTGCAGGCCGCAAGAACATGTGACACAGGCTGTCAGAATGAAGCGCCTTTGCTGCCATCTAGTGGTACAGAGATGTATTACTTCATGAAAAAAATGCCAGTTAAAGAGAATTTCCACCAATTTTTCTGAATATTTCTACATATTTCGAACATTAAGATGTAAACAGAGTCGTTCAGAGTGGTTTGGTGTGAAATGCTCTGTTCTAGAGAAACTTACTGAGTCAGAATTGTTCAGAGTGGCGGTGACAGAAATCAGACGTCCACCTCTAAAAGCTCAGTCACAGAAAGTTACTACATTAAATGGTTATAATTACGCAGCCTGATGTCTGAGACACTGTTTTACGATAATTCTGAAAACATTTTCAGCCCTAAAATCAATTCTTGGTGGAGGGTTACATGCAGGGTGCTGTGAGAAAAAATAGTACCTAAACCGAAAACGTATGATTATCACTCTTTTCCCATCTTCAACATTCCATATAAAGCTCAGAAGACTCGTGTAGGTTCACTGGTGGTTCTGGATAGTAAATAAAATGTCTGTATTTGTGTTGTAGTCATGGTGACCACTGGTTCCTATCACCACCACTGTAAAGACATCTGAACCATTTATCTGAATCACTCTGATTACATCTCACACATTGAATTATTTAGAAACATTGAAAAATTGATGGAATTCCCCTTTAAATGCCACGTGTGCAGTTTAAAGGGCCCATATCTTGGGAAAATACATTTTCATTACTTTTTTATAAAGACATTTGATGTAGTATGTAAATACTGTTAAAGTTTTAAACACCTCAGTGTCACTGCTGGACTGAGAATAGTCCACCAATCAAAAATATACAGCTAACAGCGTCCTCTGGTCAGCGTCCTGTGACCACTGATGAAGGACTAGAGGATGACCAACACAAACTGTGCGGTAGCAGATGAGCTGTCATCTCAGACTTTACATCTACAAGGTGGACTTACAAGGTAGGAGTGTACTAGCACAACACACACTAACACACCACCACCTCGTCAGTGCTGAGAATGATCCACCACCCAAACAGTACCTGCTCTGTGAGGGTCCGTGGGGGTCCTGACCGATGAAGAACAGGGTAAAAGGGGCTAACAAAGTATCAGAGAAACAGATGGACTACAGTCTGTAACTGTAGAACTACAAAGTGCAGCTATACAGTAAGTGGAGCTGATAAAATGGACAGTGAGTGTAGAAACGAGGTGGTCAGAATGTTCTGCCTGATCGGTGTATATGATGTTAATGGACATATTAAGATATGAAGTTTCTGACACTGTATGAATGTTACCTAAAAAGACAGACTGAACGTATGTTGCACAGCAAAAAACAGCAGCAGCAATTTGAAGGCTGGATTTTATCACAGTGAACATTGTGTAATTTCTTTCTTGAAATAAATATTTTAAATTATCATTTTTGAATAAATTACTGTCACTATATATCAACTGGGAGAAGACATTAGATATCATTTTATAATGATTAACTATATAAACATTTCATTCTGATGCAGTTCAGTTCACCCAATATCCATTCTGATCTGCTGGTGAACATTTTTATCTTAGAGTGCGTCTGAGACAAGTTTAGCCTGAAATGTGACCCCTTTATGAGCGGAGCGGGTTTATTTTTGTCCGCCCCAGACACTGGACACTTGCTTGGGTGCCACTGTCCGTCAAAACAGCCCACAATTCAGAGCCAATTCAAGGTGTCCATAAAATGATATTCATACTGGACGTGTTTTCCTATAAGCAGCTTCATACAGCTGCTCCATCCAATCCCTACAGATCAGACATCACATGTTGGCAGACGGACACAAAAAAGGGCATAAAACGTGTCTGTTGTTATATGTCAAACGTGGTCTGATACAAGCATCAATATGCTTTTATATCTTTGCTCAGACTGACTGTTTGGTTAAAGAAAACAGCCAATAAACTTCCTGGCCACTTTATCAGAAACCACTTGTTAGTAGCTCCACCTTGCTGGTGTTCAGTTAGAGACTGTAAATCATCCGTCGATGTACAGAGTCTCAGCCATATTCTAGTCTTTCCTCAGTAGTTAATAACTGACCACAGGGCTGCTTTTGGGTAGCTGTCCACTCTCAACCTGGTCAGCAGCGACCCTGCGGTCAGAACTGACCAGCAATTAATTGTGGGGGAGGGGGGTTGTTGATGAACTGCACAGCAACAGGTTAACAGTCTGTAAATGTGCACCTACAATGCGGATGTTCCTAATTAAGTGGCCAGAGAGGAGAAACACAAGGTGTGTGTTTCTAATAAAGTGGCCAGTGAGTGGAAGCACAAGGTGTGTGTTTCTAATAAAGTGGCCAGTGAGTGGAAGCACAAGGTGTGTGTTTCTAATAAAGTGGCCAGTGAGCGGAAGCACAAGGTAGGTGTTTCTAATAAAGTGGCCAGTGAGCGGAAGCACAAGGTAGGTGTTTCTAATAAAGTGGCCAGTGAGCAGAAGCACAAGGTAGGTGTTTCTAATAAAGTGGCCAGTGAGCGGAAGCACAAGGTAGGTGTTTCTAATAAAGTGGCCAGTGAGTGGAAGCACAAGGTAGGTGTTTCTAATAAAGTGGCCAGTGAGTGGAAGCACAAGGTAGGTGTTTCTAATAAAGTGGCCAGCTATCATGAAAATTTCATAAGTTGCCAAAGAATAAAAAAAAAGAATATATATATATATATAAATTTAAATAAATTTAAATAATTCCTACAAATGTTGTAAAATGAAAGATACACAACACCCGTCACAGAAACAAGAAATTTAATCCGAAATGCAGTGACAGCTCAAATTATTACATAACTACACAATAACACACACTTTACTCTGTGGAAATACTTTATAAACATTGAAAAACTGTAAAATTGAAATATGTAGTCTCTCTGTCTCTGTCTCTCTCTCTCTCTCTCTCTCTCTCTCTCTCTCTCTGTATGAAACAAGTATATATTGCTTTCTAGCTCATGCTATGGTCCAATCTGATACACTGCATATTGGCTAGCGTTAGCTGCACTAAAACAAACCAGCCTAGATTCAAAAACGGACCCAAACAGGTGGGACTGTGTAGACCTGTGGGACAGATATGTAGATGCAGGTTTAAACAGTTCGAGATGGTTGTAGATGTTAAAAAGTGCATTTTTGCTCTCGAATACTCACACAAAGGTCTCACGCTGTCAGACTAAAGCAGCCATCCTGTTAATAACCACTGCAAACATGGGCAGGTTAAAGGCAAACACGCTCTGGTGGCTGCTTTACTGTTAATGTGTGTTGTACTACAGCAGACACGTCTGGAAAAAAGGCATTTATATTTCTCACAGCAGATAAACAAAAACAAACTAGGTGTAATGTTGATGGGAGATTTTGGCAAATGAATGTGGAGCTGTAGTTGAGCAGTTCGGAGCGTGGGGGCTCAGACCACACTGAGGAAGCAGCAGGACTGTCATGAAAACAGGAACATCATCTGTGGGCCATTTCTGAGTAACATAAAAGGGGAATGCCACCAACTTTTTAAAATTTCTGCATAAATAAATGACTAAGATGTAAACAAGAGACATTCAGAGCACCGAGCCAGAATAGATCACAGTGGTGGTGATAGGAACCAGACGAAATGGTTTTTGTGAAGATTTTTTTTGGCCTATCATTTTTTAAACTCATTCCTAGTGGAAAGGTACGTGCAGCAAAATATCTACCTAAAAACATTTTTTCAGGTTTATGTCTATTTTACCATCATCAACTTTCCATATAAAACTCAGCAGACTCATGTAGGTTCACTGGTGCTTCTGGATAGTAAATAAAATGTCTATATTTGTGTTGTAGTCATGGTGACCCCTGGTTCCTATCACCACCACTGTACAGACAAACTGAGTCTCTACAATCAACTATTTCACATCAAGCAACTCAATGATTAACTGCTTGAGGATGTATTAATAGACGTATTAATAGACAGGTTTTGGGTGACTATTGACTTCTAGTGTTTGTTAGCAATGTTACCCTCATAGCTCCAGCTCTAAACGAACAAAATTGGGTTGCATCTTAATTACTGAACTACGTATTTTGAAATTTTGAACAATTGGTGGAATTGCCCTTTAATGTGATAGTTTGCATGCCTTAAATCTAATTTATAATTTTCCTCTTTTAGTCAAAATGCAAAACTAAAGAGGTAAATTTAACATTACATTTGATCTAAGAAAACTGTACATCCAAACTACCACTTCAAGCCCAAAGTCAAAGTCCATGTGAAGGAGAGGTCAGTTATGGTCCTACTGGGCAGTCCTAACTTTGGGCTTAAGTTATCCAGCTTATTGAGAACTTCCTAAAATCACACGGACACAACGGCGAGGCATCATCCCATACAGAACAGTGATATAACAGAAAGTTAGCAAGTGTTACTCATTAGGGCACGAAGTCATACAGGCACATTCATGGGTTCAAAAGGTTTCGCTTCACTGATAAACAAAAAGCGCAGATATTTCAGGGGCTTCAGAGTCGTATATGGTTATGTTCACATTCCCAGGCTAAAGTGGCACAATTCCGATTTTTGGCCCTAATGTTTTCAGGGCTGTGTGGACACAAATCTGATCTTTTCAAATCCAACCTGAGTCACTTTCATATGTCGTCCTAGATTGGATACGTATCCGATTCATGGCCATGCGACCTTAATGTGACTTTTTCCACTGTGCCATCATTCAGCGTTACCATGGCAGCAGCGCTGAGCAGAAATTAAAGCCTGTAAATGGTGGAAAAGCAGCTCATCTCACCTTTTTCTCTTTCGTCTCGCTCTAATAATGAAGCTAAGAGCTGATCAGAGCTAATGATCTTCTCAGCGAAGCTCATTCTGCTCGTTAGTTTGCGCTCATAATGAACGTTATTCATTCACGAGTAGGATGCGCGCATGAGGGTCATTTCAGGATGCTGGTTTGTTCACAATAATGACCGGTTTGAGTCAGTTACCTAAACGAGTGTGAAACATCGTGTCACAGAGATCAGATTAGAGCAAAAAATCGGGATTTGAGCAACGAGGCTTGTAATGTGAACAAGGCAGCCTAGATCACAAAGCAGGATTTCTCAGTGACTAAAAGTAACACTCCAGGAATTTAACATAATCTCCACCTTTAAAGATGTTTTTTTCCAAATTTCTGCATAATAAAATGGTTATTTAGATGTGAAATGATCCATCTTTCAGAGTCAAAATTGTTCACAGTGGTGGTGATAGGAACCAGACGTCCAACTCTAACAGCTCCCTCACTATAGTTATGAGAAAAATAGTCATTTAAAACTTATTCATGGCAGAGGGGCACATACAGGGCATTGTATTATTTATTGCAAAATAATACACTTAATTAACAAACTATTACTTTATTAAAGTATGTAAGTGTATAAATCTTATAGAGAAATTTAACCAATTTTCATCCATTTTGGGTCTTAAACGTTTTATTATAATCGGATTTCTGCAGTTGTCTATTCAAATGGCTGTGTAAACAGCTCACTCAGATTTCTTAGATCAGAGTAAGGTCTAGAAATCTGATAAAGAGGCTGGATTTTAGCTCAGTAATCAGATTTCTCAGTGCTGTAAACTCTTACTCTGATTTCTTTCGGATTTCCCAGTCTGAGCATGTGTGAAAACAGACAGCGGTACTGGAAATAAGCGAGCAGCGCTGGGGCAAAACACTTGACAAAATTAAAGATTTAAATATTTTTCATTTTTTAGATGATGTATGTTCATATTTTCAGGTAAAGTGGAGCGATGTTTAAAAGAAAAAGCTGCTTCATGAAGTTAGTGTTTTACTTTGCGTTTACATCACGTCGTCTTCTGTGAGTTTACTGGCTGGTTGTAAAGCAGGAACTTTGATTACGGTCTGACTCATGTAGACCTGGAGTTTCTCCATTATCTGATCACCCAAGTGCATGTAAACACGTTTAGATTACTGACAACATCAGATTTTCTGCAGTTATTGGATTATTAAGTGCATGTAAACACAATCAGTCCTCAAAGAAAATGTTTTTTTTTTCTTTCACGGCTTGATGCCTGAGACATCATTTTACAATAGTTTTGAGAAGATTTTGCCCTAAAACGTATTATTTAAAATCTATCCATGGTGGACGGATACATGCAGGGCGCTGTGTGGCAAAATGGTTCCTGAAATGATTATTTCATCATTATGTCATTATTTTATCATCATCAACACTCCAGATAAAACTCATGCGTAGGTCCACTGGTGGTTCTGGACAGTAAATAAAATGTCT
This sequence comes from Pygocentrus nattereri, assembly GCF_015220715.1. Lineage (NCBI taxonomy): Eukaryota > Metazoa > Chordata > Actinopteri > Characiformes > Serrasalmidae > Pygocentrus > Pygocentrus nattereri. The sequence continues at coordinate 9,626,930 of NC_051234.1, read as the reverse complement.
ATCTTAAATTTGTGTTGTAGTCATGGCGACCCCTGGTTCCTATCACCACCACTGTAAAGACACATGAAGCATTTCACACCAAACCACTCTGAATCTCTCTGTTTACATTGTGACTGAATTACGTGTGATCAGGCTATCAAGTGTCCATTATGTTGACATCAAGTGGCCCAAGACATGCAGATTACAGCTAAAACTGGTGACCATGATCACAAACACTAACAGTGAAGACACGTAATGGACAGGCAGCTTCCAGTACGAACTAACTGGCATAACAGAAAGTGCTTAAACCGTGTGCTTCTGACACCACATTCATCCTGAATTACTACCAAAGCAGCTTTTAAATCACTTTGTGCGTCCGACCTGTAACATTAGCTACGCAGACATTCTGAGTTACATACTGGCCGACGAAGTAGGTTCAGCAGTGTTTCCCTTAATAACACATTAAACACCTTTGCTAAATGTGGTTATGATGAAAATGAACGAGCAAAAGACGACAGAAGGCAGTTAATATTACACACGCCAGGTCACGCTAACCAGCTCTGTTTCTAATTCACTGCTAACATCATTAGCATCTTCTTGGTCAATTCAAATTCTAAATTAAAGAGAACCAATCTACACAATTCAATTCTTACCCCAAACGCAGTCGACCAGGAAAGACATCTGCAGTTTGCTTACTCATTTCTGTACAGGAGCGCTGAGGCTAATGTAGCTAACAAATAATACAAGCTAGTTTGTTAGCAGTTAGCATTGTGCAAACTGCAAGCTTATCTGGGACGTTGCTCAAAAGCACGTGTGAATAAACGTGTTAAAATGGAAGGTAATCTCAATTTGGACAACTGAGTACTGTAAAATATAACTGTAAATGACTTTTTAATTATTTCATGATGTGTTATTGCCACTACATGGTAATTTAATTGCCCTTATCATGAGAAATATCAGGGTGATGATCGGCTGATTTGGGTCAGAACTTTTTTGGGCCCAGGTCAGCTTAAGATTAAAAACTAGAAGACATGGTTCGGGTTGGGTCGGGTTCATTACAGAATCTTGCTGGGCTCAGGTCAGTTTTGGACTAAAAACTTGATTGAGATGACATGGTTCAGGTTGGCCCGGGTTTTTACAGAATCTAGTTGGGTTTGGTTGAGCTTCAGGCTAAAAACTTAATTAAATAGTTCAGGTTGGGTCCAGTTACTTCAAATATCTTGGGTCAACCACCCAGAGCAATGGACAGTGTAGAAAAGAGGTGAAGAAGAGGGTGCAGGCAGGATGGAGTGGGTGGAGACGGGTGTCAGGGCTGATGTATGACAAAAGGATAGCAGTAAGAGTGAAAGGGAAGGTTTACAAGACAGTAGTGCGTCCTGCTATGATGTATGGTTTGGAGACTGTGGCTCTGTCTAAAAGACAGGAGGCTGAGCTGGAGGTGGCAGAGATGAAGATGCTAAGATTTTCGTTGGGAGTGACAAGGATGGACAAGATTAGAAATGAGCAGATCAGAGGGACAGTGAAGGTGGAGCATTTTGGAGATAAAGCCAGAGAGGCCAGGTTGAGATGGTTTGGACATGTGTTGAGGAGGAATAGTGGATATATTGGGCAAAGAATGTTGGAGATGGAGCTGCCGGGTAGAAGGAGAAGAGGTAGACCTCAGAGAAGGTTTATGGATGTAGTGAAGGTGGACATGGAGATGGTTGGTGTAAAAGTAGAGGAGGCAGTGGATAGGGCAAGATGAAGGCAGATGATCCGCTCTGGCGACCCCTAAAGGGAGCAGCCGAAAGAAGAAGAAATAGAAGGTTAGGTCCGGTTCCTACAGAATTCTGTTGGGCGTGGGTAAGTTTTGGAATAAAAACTTGATGACGTGGTTCGGGTTCACCCGTGTTCTTATAGAATCTTGTTGGGTTTGGGTTATTTTCACACTAAAAACTAGATGAAGTGGTTGGGCTGGGTCTGGTTGTTACAGAATCTTGTTGGGCTAGTGTCCATTTCAGACTGAAAACTTGACGTGGTTCGGGTTGGCTTGGGTTCTCACTGGGTCAGTTTTGAACTAAAACTTGATGACTTGGTCCGGGTTGGCTCGGGTTCTTACAGAATTTTGTTGGGCTTGGGTCAGCTTTGAACTAAAACTTGATGACTTGGTCCGGGTTGGCTTAGGTTTTTACAGAATTTTTTTGGGTTCGGGTCAATTTTGTCATAAAAACTAGATGACGTGGTTTAGGTTGGATCAGGTTCTTACATAATTTTATTGGGCTTGGGTCAATTTCAGGCTAAAAACTTGATGTGGTCGGGTTCTTACAAACTCTTGTTGGGCTTGAGTGAATTTCAGATTATAAACTTGGTGTGACGGTTTGGGTTGGGTTTGGTTCTTAGAGAATTCTGTTGGGCTTGAGTGAGTTTCAGAGTAAAACTAGATGATGTAGTTCAGACATCATCTAGCCTGATGTGGCTCGGGTCATTTTTTCATATCAGGTTCTTAAAGAAATCTGTTGGCCACAATTCCGGTTTGGAGTGCTGTGGATCCGGTTTGGACCAAAATTTCTAGCCAGATTAAAGCTCCAGCCTAAACCGTCTCAAAGCTCAGGTTGCTACTACTGTTTAGCGATGGTAGTGTACTTTTGTCCATGTTTATAGACAACAGTGAGTCAAACAGCATCAGAACCCAAATAATTAAGTCTATTAGAGATTATTAAACAACTCCACATGGTTTGAGGGCAGCGGGTGATTATTTAGATATGCAAATAACACGTTAGCTAGGTTATCCTCGCAGCTCCAGTGCTAAAACTAAACAAGAACCAAAACATGTCAACAAAATCAGAGGTAAGAAGGGAAAACTGTGTAAATCAGATTTTTTTCGCTAAACAATTCCTCAAAGAGTCAATGTAACATAAATGTGCGCCCACTCACATGCTTTGCTTCCAGTTAATGTCACGAGTGAATTAATTGAAGAAAGGTGATACACAAGTAGCTACAGTGGACAAAATGGACAAAACCTTAGTTGCGTGGTCATAAAACACAGAACAGTCAGTCATTCAACACAGTAAATACTATAACAAATACTGCAATAGGGAAGATTAATGTGGCTTAATTCAGTGTGCACTCTGAAAGCTGCTCACATCATCATAATCATCATTATCATCAAACCTTCAGCGGCGCCCCATGGCAGTGCCGGAAACGAACGCTACTGAGACATTCCTAATAAAAACCCTCAGACGAAAGAGATACGCGCCCCATCCTGATATATTCCCTCCATCATTTTGAAGGGTCAAACGCTCTCCTGCTCCTCTTCTCTTTCTCCTACGGTGTATCAGTTCTGCATCAGCGTCTGCGGAATGGTCCTGTTTTATTTTTCCACCCCGTTGACGGAGTTGCTTTTTCCAGAGCTTCTCCCTCTCCTCCTGGTGGAAGCTGTGGAGTCTGTCTCAAAGTCTCCTGCGTCCACACAAAAACATACAAATCACAATCAATGATAATCAAAATATCTTAGTTTTGTTCTCTGTGGTCCTAGAGGAAAATGGAACCCCTTACGGATATAAAAGGGACACTCTGGACAAAATGATAAATGTTACTACTTCTACATTTGCACAATGTAGGCGTTTCTAATAAAGTGGCCACTTAGTTGGAGCACAAGGTACATGTTTCTAATAACGTGACCAGTTAATGGAAACATAAGGTGAGTGTTTCTGAATAAAGTGTCCAGTTGGTGGAAGCACAAGGTGTTTCTAATAAAGTGGCTTGTCAGTGGAAGGACAAGGTAGGTGTTTCTAATAAAGTGGCCAGTGAGCGGAAGCCCAAGGTGGGTGTTTCTAATAAAGTGGCCACTTAGTCAAAGCGCAAGGTAGGTGTTTCTAATAAAGTGGCCAGTGAGTGGAAGTACGTTAGGTGTTTCTAATAAAGTGGCCAGTTTGTTCAAACACAAGGTAGGTGTTTCTAATAAAGTGGCCAGTGAGTGGAAGCACTAGGTGTTTCTAATATTGTGGCCACTTAGTCGAAGCGCAAGGTAGGCGTTTCTAATAAAGTGGCCAATTTGTTAAAGCACAAGGTAGGTGTTTCTAATAAAGTGGCCAGTGAGTGGAAGCACTAGGTGTTTCTAATAAAGTGGCCAGTTTGTTAAAGCACAAGGTAGGTGTTTCTAATAAAGTGCAATTGAGTGGATAGGGCTGCCCTCTACTCTGGGCAAGTGTGTTCACTGTCCCCTAGTTCGGGTGTTCACGAGTGTGTATGTGGTGTTTCACTGCACGGATGGGTCAAATGTGGAGGTGAAATTTCCCCGTTGTGGGACTAATAATGGTCACTTAATCAAAGACAGGGTAGGTGTTTCCAATAAAGTGGCCAGTTAGCACAGAATGAAGATGGTTTTTGTTATTTCACCACTAGAGGTCGCTCCCCAGCAGATCAGATCTACAGCAAACGCGTTCCGCTGAGTCTACACAGACTTGAAGACGTTTCAAAAGATGTTCTCACACATACAGTTCTTTTAATACCTTTCACATACTCGTTATCTCCGCTCTCAGCGTAAATGCTGTCCTCACACTCCGAAAGACTCTACAGAAGAAAGAAATATTAATGTGACCTTCACAACCACAAATGCGTGAAACCACTCAGCAGCTACAGTGTGCGTGTGTGTGTCTCATGCCATCATAGAAAACAAGGGTGATGCCTTCATTTTTATGGGTGGTGATTCAACTGCATCAGTATTGGAACATTACATCATGTATGTGCTTATTTTGGCCATAAATAAAAGTCCAAGGCTATTTTCTAATGCGAAAATTAAAAAAAAGCCTTGGTTTAGTGTTGTTACTGGTTTTATTCCATTTGCAGAAATTTCCTCAGTAAATTTTTACATATAATTGTGAATCTGGCAAACATACATTTCATAAAAGCTATGTGTATTTATTTACTAAACTAAACCAACTAACAAAAATGCTCTCCAGGTTCTCTGTGTACTCTGTGGACAGTTTGGCATGTTTTAGCGCACTGTGTTTGTTTTGGCAGATAACCGTATTTGTTTCTGACCTTCTCTCTGGGTCCATAGGTCTCAGCGTACCACACCATCCCGTACAGGCAGAGGAACGTGATGAAGGCCTGGACGAGTGAAGACAGACATGACATGATCAGCGAATCACAGAATCAACAGAACGAAACGATAAGCAGCACATTCACAACCTGGAATCGGACTTCTGTGTTCCAGAGAGAATGTAAAGGAGAATCTGAGCACTTTTTATAGCCCCGAGAGTCATTACTGATAACAAAAGAGCATGCGGTGATTTTATATGAATTATTTCTGATAATTAATTAATTAAAAACAAGCGAATAAACTGCGTGGAAAGTGCAGCTTATAAACCTTCAATTCTAAAAGTTATATTAAAAATAGTTTATAATATTCGGCAGGTTTTTCTGCACTCTTTTATGTGTAGTTATATAGATAATGACATTAGTTTCACATAAAAGAGTGCAGAAAAACCTGCCGAATATTATAAACTATTTTATAATAATCAATAATCAAAGTCTTACCACACACAGGAGCCACAGGATCACGTAGAGGATCTGCGTCTTGGAGAAAAGATCCTGACCAAACTTGATGCAAGCTAAGGCCTCGAGAAAAGCAATGGCCCTAAATGAGGAACGAAAAAAAAAACATAAATAAACAAGCAGACATATTAATCAATATACCAACAGACTGATCAAGATTAACAAACAGATTAATCAATAAATTAAGCAATTTGGTGTCATAACATTGGCTTACAAATCTTAAACAAATTACCAAGTACAAATATGGATTATTAATAAAATTTGTCTATTTACTAATATATGTTTATTATTACAAAACAATCTACTCAACAAACTATTAGTTAATTATGTAATATTAGTTGTTAAAATAGTTGCATTATTGTGTTGTACACAGATATTTATTCTATTACATTTTGATATGTATTATACATTTTACTGATGTTATATTGTATTCACATATTATATTTTTAAAAATAATACACTTTCATTTATTATGTACAGTTCTGTGCGAAAGTCTTAGGCACCCAAGACACATTTTCAAAATCTATTTATTTGTGTAGTGTGTGTTTATTTGCTGAGAAAAGTGTTAATATTTGAATTTTAAAAAATTATAGAATATTAATACACACACACACACACACACACACACACACACACACATACATACATACATATATATATATATATATATATATATATATATATATATATATATATATATATATATATATATATATAATAAATTTTTATTGTTTTTATGTTTATTTGAATTATGAATATGACTTTATTCTAATGTATATTGTGATAAACTCACTGCTGAGGTAAATAGTTTAAAAATTAGCTTAGAAGCCTAAAACTTTCACACAGTACTGTACATGTATTATTCAAACATAATTACCAAACGATTACTTATATATTCAATTAAAATTTTACATAATGTAAACAATAAAAAAATAACCGAAGCTTAAAATAAAAGATATTTATTTGAAAAATATTGTTCTACTGTATAATGTAAGTTTGTTACAAACCATTTACTTAATATAACTATTAGTAAATAATAAAGCTTATTATTAAAAATAATACATTTAATTAAAAACGATTCGTTTCTCAGATAAACTTAAAGGGGAAATTCACCAATTCTAAATTTTCCATTTTGGTCTAAAACGTGTTTTTAAAAACACATTCTTGGTGGAGGGACGCATGCAGGACAAAAAAAATAAAAAGATTTTCTTGTGTAGGTTCACTGGTGGTTTTGGATAGTAAATGAAATGACTATATTTGTGTTGTAGTCATGGTGACCCCTGGTTCCTATCACCACCACTGTAAAGACACCTGAACCATTTCACACCAAAACCACTCTGAATCTCTGTTTACATCTCACACACTGAATTACGCAAAAACTCAGAAGATTGGTGGAATTCCCCTTTAATGTAGAAGATAAGGACAGATAAACGTAACAGTCTGGTGAATCTTCAGTCCTCAATTACCGTATTTTCTAGCGTTAGTCAGAATCTGATGGTCTGTTTAAAAGCTCTAAAAGCTCTAAAAGCGAGAGAAACATTCGTCTGTTTGATCTGTTTCCACCATCACTAAAGCACCGAGACTCGAGAAGCAGACGCTACTGGGGGCTGCAAAGCGTGGAGCGTGTGTATTAGAGTATTAGTGTGTTAACGAAGTGAATGTAGGGGTGGGTGGGAGGTGGTGGGGGTGGATGAGAGGTGGTGGGGGGTCTGTGGTTTATAAGCTTGGCCAACAGCACAGAAACACTAAACACTCTCCACCGGTTAATGACAGAGGCTACAAACGCTGACATCTACACTCCACACCTACCCAACCACACGCCATGGGGTTAACTGGTACGCTCTCACACTCTCTCACACACACACACACACACACACACACTCCCTTCTGTTAACTGTGAGTAGCCAAAGAGACGGGAAAAAAAACAACAAAGTAAACAATGTGGAAACACACAGGTCTGTAGTGCTGAAGAAACACAACAAATACTACACAGTGACAAGTGGGGAACCTTCAGAGGCCTTAAAGATTTATATGAACCAAAAAAAAGAAAAATATACATAACACTCTGTAATTTTTGTTCTCTTTAATTAATAATAATTGATCATACTTGCTTGCACTCTGCAAGAGCTGTAGTAACACAACGTATTTTACTGGTAAAGCTACACTATAGCCCTACTAAAACTGGATTAGTTTCTCTGGGGTTGTGTTGTCTCTCTCTCTCTCTATATGCACACGTGCACACACACACACACACACACACACACACACACACACACACACACACATATAAATATATATATATATATATATATATATATATATATATATATATATATATATATATATATATATATATATATATATACACACACACACATATATGTGTGTGTGTGTGTGTGTGTGTGTGTGTGTGTGTGTGTGTGTGTGTGTGTGTGTGTATATATATATATATATATATATATATATATATATATATATATATATATATATATATCCACCATCGGAGACCAAAACTCGTATCTCCATAGTGGAAACTTTAAAAGAGAAGAAAAAAATACATACTTTACTTTTAATGTAAATCAATCAGTGGAACCAGACTTTTTTCCAAGTCATTTTGGCACATTCATGTTGAAAATTACACACAATATAAAGAATTGGATGTTCAAATAGATATATAAATAAACAATCAATCTCCTTAGTGATAAATACTGATAAAACACAGCCAGATGGCAATAAAATGACTTCAGGAGCCGAGTTTTGGGCTATAGCTTCTAAGAACCTGCATGTTTGTGTCACACTTGGTCATATGATCTCGCTCTACTGATATCATGGATATCGTCAGTCTGGAAACCAAACCACTCATCTCCACTAATCTTTATTAGCTTCTCTACAACGTTCAGTGTAAGTTATCCCAGCGGTCAGTGGCCCGTCAGTGTAAGTTAATGTATTAAGATTTTATTTTAACCTCTTATTCTCAGTAACTTAAATACATTTTTTTAAGTAAATTTTTCAGTAACTGCATAAAATAAATATACATTTTTATTTGGTTTATTTTTGCAAAATGTCCCTCAGATGAACAGAAGATGTGTTTCATGATCACACAATTACTATATGCTTACAATTTACTGCTGAAAGCCAAAAATCTTAGACGCTCTTTGTATTATTTTATGAAAATTATGTTTACAGAGCAGATCACTGAAGAGACGCCATCGGTTTATAGTTTATAGCCCAGATTTGTGGAAAAACGGGTCGACTTTCAGTAGAAAAACAAACTGAGTTCAGCTTCTTTTATTATAAATGTTTAAAATTACATCACCCATCTATTTGATTGGAAAGAAGACAGTTGCAGTTACATGAAGAATATGGTGATATTATATGAATATGATATTAAAAGAATATGGTGAGTGCATTTTGGAACCACCGGTGGTCTCAAGGTTTTGAAGAGGTTAAGTCATTTTGGACCATATCTGCTGTTTTGTTAGTCATTCAATTTAAGTCCACACAACAACTGACATTTTAAAATAATTCAAACTAAATGAAATGAAAAAAAAAAAAAAAACTATGAAAATGCAGATAAAGGTTTTGTTATATATGATCGACATTAACGCTTTTTTATGATATTGTGTATATAAAGTTCTTTATACATAGAACTGAAGGCCTAGCTCTGATAGGGCTCACCACTGCATTACACGTGCACAGCTTGTATGTGTAACTGAAACTCACCCAAACACCCAGCACTGCGTCCCGACCCGTTTGCACTGCGTGTCTGTTAGATATGCATAATACTGCCTGTTAAAGAGAGAAACTCATTTTATTATATTATTATTGCATCATCCAACACATTAATACTGATTTTCTGTTTTAAAAGGGAATTCCACCAATGCTTTAAAAATTCAGTGTGTGAGATGTAAACAGTGTCACAGAGTAGTTTGGTGTGAAATCTTTACAGTGGTTGTGATAGGAACCAGGGGTCGCCATGACAACAACACAAATACAGACATTTTATTAAGTATTTTACTTATTTATGATTTACCTTTTTAGGCCAAAAGCTTCTTGTAAAACAGCGTCTCAGTCATCAGGCAGTGAATTCATAACCATTTCATGTAGTAACTTTCTGTGAGGAGCTTTTAGAGGTGGACATCTGGTTCCTATCACCACCACTCTGAACAGTTTTGACTGTTTGAAGTTTCTCTAGAATGGAGCGTTTCGCACCAGAACACTCTGAACGACTTGGTGGAATTTACTTTTAACAGTACTGATGACTTTTCTCCACTTTACTCCATAAAACATTCACGCACAGCATGAGAAGATTATATATAAGCACATTCATTTGGTTAGCAAGTGTTTATCTGTTAAAGACCAACATTTAAAAAAAATACAAATAAACAAATAAACAATCTGCTCTGACTGTTCTGTGAGTGAAAGTGTCATCTTAACCATGTCCCAATATCTCCTGGAGGAAGTCCAGTATTTACAGGTGCCATCCAACACCTGGCTTTTCTAGTCATTGATTATTAAATCAAGTCAAGTGATGGAATTGAACAAATCCATGTGATGGCTGGAGCGCAGTGAGAAGTCAGGAACAAAACCTGTGTTTCTCCAAATGACCATATTCATAACTTCATTAAAAAAAAGTAAACAGCTACTGACTAGAAACGACTGGATGAAGCAACAGTTGTCTACAGCAGAGCTCTGAGGTATGAAGGATAGTAGAGAGAAAGCACAGCAGATCATTTATTCACTGTGAATATTCAGCTGATATATTAAATTATATTATTGTCTATTAAAGGCCCATGACTGCATTAGTGCTGAACCGGGAAGTCACGTGACCAATTGATATGACCTAATTTTCCTTTTTCAGACGGACAGTGTACAAATCTGCTTAAAATGTTTCAGATTTTTTTATAAGTTTCTAAGGCTTAAATAATAGTGTTGCCATTAATGTTTAATGCCATTAATATTAAGATCAAATGTAGTTATGTTGTGTGTGTGTCTGTGTATATATGTTACACACACAAACACATATACATATATATACATACCCATACTTGTACATCGCTGCTGTCTCTATTTTTGTCGTTTTTCAGTTTTTGGCATCGTTTGAAAATGCTTGTTGCCCTTTACATTGTGCATAATTTTTACGATGAATGGACCAACAGAAAAAGGACTACTTGAAAAGACGCCTGGTTCCGCTGACTTACATTAAAAGTAATTTTAATTTTAAAAGTTTTTTGCTTCTCCTGTAAAGTTACCATTTTGGAGATCCGAGGTTTTGTTCTGACAGCAACAAAATATATAAGCTGCTTTATATTGTCTGTTATTGCTGGTTCACTGGATTGTGTACGTTTTATTTCTTTATTAACATGTACACTGTCCAATTAAACTGCAGACACATCCAATTTTGTTTCCACTGTCTTTGTAATGTCACAAAAAATACATACATTATATATATATATATATATATCTAGCCTCCATCAGTTTAGCTCTGCCCATTTGAGCTGATGTTATAAGAAGTATGTCAGCCTGGACTGCTTTTATAACAAGGCACGATACAAGGCAGCCCATTAGAACAGAGGCCATTTACATACACCAAAAACAGCTTTTTTGGTTTAATCCTAAGAGACAAAAAGAGGTTGGAAACAGACACATAAAAATCACAACTGGATATGAGAAATGCAAGAAAAATGAAAGATATGAGCTCGTTAATTACTCATCCTGTAAGGGTTTAGGTCATAACAAACCTGGACGATGTTCCAGATGTCTGAATATTATTGGTCCTCTGAGAAACTCAATCTGCTCAATGTGCACTGCATTAACAGCAGTAACGTGTTTATGTGGAGCTGCAGGTGTTTGTGTGGTGTTTCTGACCTCACGGTGGGCGCAGTGATGATGCCGATGAAGAGGATACGGCACCAGCTGAGAGCGTGGCATGCTGGGAAAACAAATATGTGCTTCAGGAAGAAGGTGTTGAGCTCCGTTAGCTGAGGACAGAAAACAGAAACACCAGCTTAAGAGCTTAGAGGTATATAAAGAGCATACAGGTACATTTTTGCCCCTTTTCCAACAGGTTCTAAATAGAACCGTCTACAGCACATTCTAAAGAACACTTTCATGATGTAAAGAACCCCTGAAGAACCATCTTTTTAAGAGTGTAATCAGTTTTTGAACGGCAGTTGTGGAAACTCCTGGGAACTGACTGGGAATTGCATATATTAGGGGTGTACATTTCTGTTGATTTTTGGACATTTTAACCAAAAAAAACAGTCTAAAAGCTGTGAATAGTTACAGCCTGGAGAAGGGTGAGGTCGACCAGTTCACGCGACATCAGCGTGGAGCTGCGGTGAAGCTGAGAGCTTCATTATCATCTAATCTGATCACCCTCGCCAGAGAGGACACTCTCACAAGCACTCTGGAAAGAACACAGAACTCACTCCCCTGCCTCCCTCGCTCAGACATACACTATAATTAATATTGAAGAGGCCCAGAGAGAGAGAGAGAGAGAGAGAGAGAGAGAGAGAAAAAGAGAGAGAGAGAGAGAAAGAGAGAAAGAGAGAGAGAAAAAGAGAGTGAGAAAGAGAGAGAGAAAGAGAGAGAGAGAGAGAGAGAGAGAGAGAGAGAGAGAGAGAGAGAGAGAGAGAGAGAGAGAGAGAGAGAAAGAGAGAAAGAAACAGAGAGAGAAAGAGAGAAAGAAAGAGAGAGAGAGAAAGAGAGAAAGAAACAGAGAGAGAGAGAAAGAGAGAGAGAGAGAGAGAGAGAGAGAGAGAGAGAGAGAGAGAGAGAGAGAGAGAGAGAGAAAGAGAGAGAGAGAGAGAGAGAGAGAGAGAGAGAGAGAGAGAGAGAGAGAAAGAGAGAGAGAGAGAGAGAGATAGAGAGAAAGAGAAAGAAAGGGTGAAAGAGAGATGGAGGAAGGGTAGTGAGAGACAGTGGACAGGAAAGAGAGACAAAGAGGCAGCAGAGAGAGACAGAGCGAGGCACACAATAGAGAATGCAGAGGGCTCTTTCTTCGCTGCGGCAGCGCTGTGGGGGGAGGGCGGCGTTTGCTGAATGCTGTTGGGTTTTACTCAAGTTTTGTCTTTAATGATCTCACTCAGCTCTCAACACGACACGCCTGCGAGACGCCAAACACTGGTTAAGATGTAAACAGAGTGGTTCAGAGTGGTTTGGTGTGGAACGCACTGTTATAGAGAAACTGAGACACCGAGTCAGTATTATTCACAGTGGTGGTGATCGGAACCAGACGCCCACCTCTAAAAGCTCCTCACAGAAAGTTACTACATGAAATGGCTATGAATTCACTGCCTGATGACTGTTTTATGGTAGTTCCGAGAAGATCCATTCATGGTGGAGGGATACATAATACGCAGGGCGCGGTGAGGCAAAATAGTCCCCAAAGAAAACTTTTTTTCCGCCATTTTCCATCATCAACATTCCATATAAACTCAGAAGACTTGTGTAGGTTCACAGGTGGTTCTGGATAGTAAATAAAATGCCTATATTTGTGTTGTAGTCATGGCGACCCCTGGTTCCCATCACCACCATTGTAGAGACATCAGAACCATTTCACACCAAACCACTCTGAATCTCTGTTTACATCTCAGAAACATAACTCCCCTTTGATGAAGACCTATACATGGCATGAGTGGGTGGAGAGAAATTCTGGGGATGTATTTTACAGAAAGGATTTGGGTGACTACTGACTAGTGCTGGTTAGCAACATTGGCCTTGTAGCTCCAGTTCTAAACTAAAGCAGCAAAATCTGGATATTAAACAAGTCTTGGCTGGTCCAGCACAGTGAGGGTGAGTGGAAAACTGTATACATTAGATTTTTCGACGAACTATTCATTTAAATGCTGAAACACTGCTTAATGTTGCTGAATTGTGTGGATTTTTTTGGGACCCACCTGCCAGACGATCATGAAGAGGTAAACCCCAGTCAGTCTCTGGAAGGAGGATTTGGGGTCAAACCAGCGCACGTAGGTCCAGCTGGCTGGAGTAAACTGCAGGACAGCACGCTTTATCTTCCCTGTGGTGGAGTGGATATCCCTACACACACACACACACACACACACACACACACACACGCACACACACACACACACACACAAACTGCTGTTAGAGCTCAAATTACTCTCTATGTAACACATCCTGCCTGTACTGCAGCAAATACGTGCTAGTAAACAATCACATTGACAGCCCAGCCACATTTCTAAGTCACATTTTATGATTAAACAACAAGGAATGAACTTCTGCAGCATCTCACTGTCACAACAAAACCCTGCAGTTTATTTTGAATAATTCAAAGCACCAGGAAACCTAAATACCTAAATACATCAGCGTACATCCTGATGAATGGAAACCCTCAAGATTGATGGAGAATCTTTTTAAAAAGGATTCTATAGAGAACCAAAAAAGGTTCTTCTATTGTAACAAACATGACATCGTAACAAACATTTTCAAATATACAGCGCATTCTCCATCAATCTGAAGAACCCTTTAATCATGCAAAGGGTTCTTTAAGTGTTCATGGTTCTACATAGAACCATTTTCACTACTGAAGGGTAAAAGGTGGTTAACAAAGTATCAGAGAAACAGATGGACTACAGTCTGTAACTCTAGAACTACAAAGTGCACCTGTATAGTAAGTGGAGCTGATAAAATGGACAATGAGCGTAGAAACAAGGAGGTGGTCAGAATGTTCTGCCTGATCAGTGTATAAAATATGTTTAGAAAGCCAGTGGGTGCGTATGTACTTGATGCTGGCCCAGTGGTAGGTGCGCATCTCCAAAAAGCGGCAGACGGTCATTCCCAGCCAGATCCCTCCACCATTACACAGCAGGATGTCCAGAATCACCTGATCCCACCAGCACTCCGCAAAGTTCGGCAGGAGGTGCATGAAGAAGAGCTGAGGACAGGACAGAGCGTTTCAGATCACTTTTTTTTTTTTAATCTGGCACAAGCTGGAAAAGCTGCTTTAGGAAAAAAAACAACAGCTACTGATACCAATGTAGGTCATGAAAACTCATTACAGCAGATTAGTCTCAAACAATCACATTTCAGATGATTAGGTGTGACCGCCTGCGCCATAATCCACCCACTATACCTTAACCAGAGGATCAAAATGCTACAGCCTTAAAGAGACACAGTGAAATATCATATTCATCGGGGTTTCAGGTTTACCACTCACCCAAAATTTGAAATTTGCTTCTCATTATGTCCTGGAGCCATCAGCTTACTCTCTTAAATAATAAAAGCTTATACAATATCAATTAGCATGGTGCTAACTGTCTGCCTATATCATCACAGACTTGTGTGGAGGTGTTCAGTATCTCTAATAGACCTGATTATGTAGTTTCTCTGTATGACTCACTGTTATCGGTTCCATCAGCTTCGTAAACTTCAGACAATAAAGACGTGGCTGGCTGACCACATTTTGGGTCCGTGTTTGTTTCTGAATGAGGTTTTTTTTTTCCCCACCAAATTATCACTGTAACACTAGCCCCTTTAATGCTTGGGGTAAGGCCACCATACACCAGTGGTGATGCTACATGGCGCATCCAGTGTGCATCCAAAAATTTGAAGCCGTTGTCTTAACGAAGGTGTGCACACCAGCGGCGACATTCCATAACAGCCTGCATTTCTCACTCAGCGTTTTGCCATAACTGCATTAAAATAAACTCAGTCAGACCACAAACAGCCACATCAGATCACCTGACTTAAAATTTACACCGAGAAAGGCAGCCGTTCTACCGTCTTTAAGATAAACAGACAAACGCTAATCGTCCGTCACCTCAGATAATGTAACGCAACTTAAAGACTGTTTTAGTACTTTGCAATTTCACTATAATTTTATACAGTTTTCTTAAAGAAAAGCGATGTGTAGGTGAAAACGTCAAGATAAATTCATAATTCAAGGTGTTCTATGAAAGCAGTCTTTTCAGTTAATGCCACTCCATTCGTTATTAATATCCAAGAAAAAAACGGGCTTCTGGACACATTGAATTGTCCTTCATAACGTGCCCATAAACACCACTTGTAAGTCCAGTTTTAACTTCTTTTTGGCAAATTATGCCACAAGCAATGAGGAATATAACAGTGTTGTAAAAGGTGCTTGTGAAGAGTGAGTTAGCTGATGCTACACAGAGTAAATTCATCAAATGATGCTGATAGTTCTAGTCTATTAATTCATTAAAGTGGAGTGTGAACATGAACTTCACGTTTATCCGTACTGTACTGTATCAAAACTTCAAACACCGGACATGATGCCCTTTTTTTCTTGGAATTTAACCCTAAAAAGTTATGGCACAATATATGAATGAGAGAGAGAGAGAGAGACAGACAGAATATAAATATATCTACTTTCAAATGGTGACACTGGTCTACTGTCAATTTTGGAAAAGTGAAAGTAGTGAGAGGAGCTTCATCACTTCATTCAGAAACGTGAGTTCTTCTACATTTAACTTCATGTCTGTAGCTCAGTTTGAGCTGCTTTAGAAGATTCAGATCCTTTTAGCGTTTGTGCAGAAGTTCTACTTGCTGGAACTCCATCATCTCGGTGGTCAGTTTGCGTAGCCTGCAAACATTCTCGAGAGTGCAACCTATAATCTGTATTCTTTCTGTGCAATAATTCTTAGATGTGCAATATTATATAACGCTATAAGCTGTCCAAGGGATGTGCAACAACAACTGCTACCTCACCTGTCTACCTGTCTATTGACTGTTTTAGAATATACAGTTTTATAATCCTTTTTTCTTTATATTTACGATTTTTGATACTTTTTTTTCCTTAAATCTGCACTTAATATATTTTAGCCTTATGTTTAGATATTTTAGCCTTATGTTTAAATTGTTTTGTATGTAGGAAGTGCCATTGGATTGCTGCTCAATTTCGTTGTACACTGTGCAATGACAATAAACGCATCTTATCCTATCTTATCTTATCATAAGCGTTCACAAAAATTAAAGTTGCATAGACTGAAAAATCACATCTGTGTGTGTATCAGTTATACGAGCGCTGGAATTAATTTAATGTCATCCAAACAAATCGCAACTAAATTGTGGTCGATGTGTAACGGCCTTTAAGAGTGCGGCAGGGGGCGCTGTACCTCAGTTAGCTCCCAGGTGATGCTGATGGTCCAGCAGAGTCCGTAGCTCCGGATCAGCAGCGCTTTCATGCCCCAGCCCCAGAAATGACTGAACGCAAAGATATCAAAATGACTGAGGATTCGCTCCCAGGTGATCACGTGACAGTTCACTGCGTACTCCTGCAGAGAACGAGAGAGCGAGAGAGCGAGAGAGAGAGAGAGAGCGAGAGAGAGAGAGAGAGAGAGAGAGAGAGAGAGAGAGAGAGTCAGTCAGCGAAGACAAAGATAAAGAAGAACAACGGAATCAAAGCTGACCTGAATGCATTTAACAAAGAAGAGCTGGCGTCTGAGAGCGAGATCACCGCCACCAACATCTAAATATTTTCTTATTTCAATACTTAAGGAAAGCTAAGAGGTGCATATAAGAAATATATTAAACCAAAATAAATAAAAATAAAGATCGTTCTAGTATTTCACAATTTCACTGTAATTTTACACAGCTTTCTTAAACAAAAGGGATGTTTGGGTAAAAACTTAATGACAAAATTCATGATTCAAGGTGTTTTATGAAAGCAGCCGCAGGTCTCATCAGTTCATACAGTTCAATTTACTGTTAATATCCAAGGAATCCCAGATCAGCACTTATTGTGAAGATTTTGACAGCAGGCTTCTGGACACGCTGCTTTGTCCTTAATAATATGCAAATAAACTACATTTTTAAGTCCAGTTCTAGCTCTGCGTTTTACCAAATTACTCCACAAGCACTGAGAAAAATGCCTCGTATCTCCAAAACAGTACATCTTTGAAAAGAAAAGAAAAATCTTAATTTTGAATGAATAAGATTCTGGAGGAAGTAACCATTTCATGCATCGAGAAATGTAAACATTTCATTTAAATGGCAGCTGGCATTTTGTAATTCTGTTTAAGTAAATAAATATATAAACAAACGTTTAAAAAGAACAAGAATAAAGATGCAAGTCAAAATTATGTCTGAATCACAAGAGAAAAGGGACAGGAGAGCTCAGGAGAGCTCAGGAGAGCACACAAAGCTGAAGGACTCGTATCATGTAGATGAAACCTTTATACTCAGGTCAGAGTGACCCAGAGGAGCAACCAGTGTGAATTTCGAACCTCCCCCTACCATGATGTCGGCCTCACGCTTGGCGTAGCGGAGGTTTGGGTCCAGCCAGTACATCAGAGCCTTCACTTGCTCCCAGTTCAGGAAAATGATGAAGACGAGGAACAAAAAGTAGAGCACGCTCAGACCTGCCGGCCAATCAGAACAGCAGATTTCAAACACACGTCACTCTGTCCAATAAAACCTCCATTCATTTCCCCATTATCTGATAACTCAAAGTGCATGTAAACGTGTTGATCGGTTTACTGACAAAATCTGATTTTCTGCAGTTATTAAGATTATTAAGTGCATGTAAATACAGTGACAGTAACGTGCAAGTGAATAAAGGCAGTATAAACACAGAATTTGATAATCAAGTCAGACTCTGTTGCTCACCGAACACTATTCTCCATATCGCAGGGTGTGGTCTTGTGAATGGACCTGGAGAGAACAAAGGAATAATGATTATTCTGCTTATAAAACTCTTATTAAACAGTGCTAACGTATATAATCCACTATTACTACAACAGAACTGCCCGAAATGTCACTCTCACGCTACCAAACACGTCCTTAACTATGAGCTTCTTCACCAGATCAAGGTTCTTACCATTAGGGAAGGCCAGCACACTGATGACCAAGAAAAAGGAGATGACCACTATAATGCCCAGGCGGAGATTGCTGTCCTGATGACTGTCATCTCTGCAAACAGAAGCCAACAAAAACACAATTAGTTTAATGTTGCCATCCTGGCTGTGCAGCCCTCAGAGACACTGTTCCACTGCACTTCCCCCATCCTGACCAAAGGATGGACACCCACTGAATACAGTCTCACAGAGCGAGAACATAAGAATGCAGTGCAACTGAAGGAGGAGATTCTACTGCACTGAGTTGGGAAGGTTAGAATTTATAAGAATGATAATGATATTCAATACAGTGTGCACTCATTATTCGGCCAAGATAATCTTCTCAGGATATTTTCATAAATATTCACATTGTGCTAATTTGGTTTATTGTCTGTATTCCACTGTGCCAGCTGTGGCTCCAGTTACATTTGCACATACAGAAAACCTTTAAAAATAATTGTGATTTGTATCAATGCAATCATCTCAAACTGTGATGGCAGAGATGGATGGATGAATGAAAAACAAATGGAATGGATAGTATGATAGTATGGACTGACAGAATGGCTGGATAGGATGGCAGGATAGGATGAACACGATGGATTGACAGAATGGATGGATAGGACAGATGGACAAAATGGATGGATAGGATGGATATGATGAACAGAATTACAGATGGATGGATAGGCTGCATGGACAGATAGACAGGATGGATAGATGTATAGGACAGATGGATGGCAGACAGAGAGATAAGGTAGATGGAGAGATGACAGACAAATGGAAAGGACTATCCATGAATGAATGACTAGACTGATGCAATGGTCTGATAGATGGACAGTATGTACAGTAGAGATGAGCAGACAAGATTGACAGATGGATGGATAAATGCCATGAAAGTGTGGACACGATGGGCAGGATGGATAGACAGCAAAGATGGATGGATGACTAGATAGGATGGATGGATAGATGGATGACTAGATAGACAGGATGAATGGTAGTATGGATGGATAGACAGAGGGGCAGGATGGATGGATGACAGTATGGATGGAATGATGGATGGGCAGGATGGATGGAGAAGGGTAGATGACAGGTTAGGATGAGCAGGACAGATGGATCAAATCATCACAGTGAGATCAGACACTCTGACTCTACACAATGACTTTCTACATCAGGCAAAAGCTTTGAAGGACAGTCCAGTGTGGACTGTAGTGAACAGCTGTTTTTGTCAGCTGATAGCGAAACCCTGACCTGCTCAGTGGTCAGAAAGAGAGCACCATGCCCCTCCCCATATCCCCTCTACACTAAACAATGTACTGCAGCTCTTATTTCAGGGCTACAGATCATTTACAGTTTATTGTTTCTGAGCTCCAGCCCTGGAGTCCACATACGCAGGTATGCTAATGACACTAATGCTGCTTAGACTGCTAATGAGTGGTGCAAGAAATTGATCTGGGCTGGGTTTTCCAGAAATACTGAACACTGAACACTCTCTCTCTACCAGTTAAGATGATCTTAACACCAAGATGCTTTCAGGAAGCTGGGCCCGGACTGACCACAGCAGAGTGAAGTTACTGGACAGATCCAGGACCAGCTTAATGTGGCCATAACACTAATACATGGCTAGATATGCTTTTGTCATAGTACAGTTGTTGTATTGAGTGTTGCGATAGTACTCTCGGTACTGCTATGGAAATCAGAATTCAGTAAAATAACAGTAGTTCAAATCTATTCTTACATTTTTACCATAGTATGGTTTTGGTATTGAGTGTTACAGAGCAGTATCGATACCGCAGCATTCTGGTATCATGACATCCCTGCCCACCACCTCTTCAAAACTCCTCTGATGTTTCAAAAATTCGGAATAATTAACTGGTTAAGATGTAAACAGAGTCATTCAGAGGTTTGGTGTGAAACGCTCCATTCTAGAGAAACTTACTTCACAGTGGTGGTGATAGGAACCAGACGTCCACCTCTAAAAGCCCCTCGCAGAAAGTTCCTACATGAAATGGTTATGAATTCACTGCCTGATGACTGACACACTGTTTCATGATAGTTTTGAGAAGATTTTGGCCTTAAAATCCATTCATGGTGGAGGGATACATAAAATGCAGGGTGTTGTGAGGCAAAATAGTCCCCAAAGAAAACGCATTATTTCAGATTTTCCACCGTTTTTCATCATCAACACTCCATATAAACCTCAGAAGACACGGGTAGGCTGGTGGTGGTTTTGGATAGTAAATAAAACGGTTCCTATCACCACCACTGTAAAGCCATCTGAACCGTTTCACACCAGACCACCCTGAGTCTCTCTGTTTACATCTCAAACCCTGAAGCATGCAGGAATTTTGAAAGATTGGTGGAGCTCCCCTTTAACGGGGATTTGCCAGGTTTCTGAATCCGTATTCTCACCGGGTGAAGGCGAAGTACATGAGGCTGAGCAGGGTGCAGGTCAGCAGGGTGATGGTGTGGGGTTTGTAGAAGAAGTCGATGGTGATGTCCTCCACTTGCTGCTCGTTGATCATGCGGAAATGCATCCTGTAGTTCACGTCGTCCTTGCTGAGTGTGCGCGCCGCCATGCTGGACACACATACGCACACAAAGCGGGACTTACACAGACGGAGCGGGGCAGCGCGGCCGCGGCGGTGGATCAAAGCCCGGGACCGAGTCCCTCAGCGCGGCTACAGGGCCTGGGCACGGCGGGCATGGAGCTGGAGAAGCACGCAGACACGTAGGGAAGGAGAGGAGCTAGTGCGCATGCGCCGAGAGAGGAGCAAGCGAAACGAAGCAGCGTTCAATAGCGTCAGACGTTTAACGCCTGAAAACATACCACACGTAGCTACTACACTAATAAATGCACTTCTGCTGGTTTTGACTTACTCTTTATTATGGCAGTTATGCGGTTTAGGACGTGAAGCAAGCGTTAGCAAAAATATTTCGAAGGAAAACGCTTCCTGTTAGCCTCCTAGCTCTTTCTGCTGCCAATATTCCATTCCACCTTAAATGTAGCAGCAGTTGGTGGCATTTAAGGAGGAATTGACGTTTTTAACCAGCTACGCCTTTGCCTGCTTGGTGTAATTTTCCGTTTCGACTTAAATGGTGAAGGCTTGGTGCGCCAATTAAGGTGGAACGGGCATTTCGCTGTTTAAGGTGGAATGGGGAATTCGTTTTTATTTAGTTACACGGTTTGTCAGCGCCGTGTTGAACAGAAGAACAACTGTACAGTTAAGAGGGAAAAGGAAAGAAATTCATTGAAGGCAGCTTAATGAGGATCTTTAGCAGTCAACAACACTGCTGAAGTAAAGTTAGCTAACAGTCTTCATGGTTTCTTGTTTGTCACACTTTTCAGGGAATCATAAAACAAATGAAGATCATTTTCCCTATCAGGAATCGCTTGAGTACATCACACTCGTGTATAAAGTATTTGAACGACAATCAATATGTTTAAGAAGACATTTCATTAACTGGATTTGAAAGGATGTCCGGAATGTTTCTGCCTTTTACCACTGAAAGGAAACATATTCCACAGTTTCAGTGGCATGACCACATTAAAAAAAACAACATGCATTTGTGTCTAAATTTAATTTCATTTTGCCCTCAGTAAAGTCTAATGGTTAGCCGTCTCCTCAGTCGTGGGCTGGACCGGAAGGTTGCCGGCTCAATCCCCAGTGCAGACAGTTCATGACTGAGATGTCCTTGAGCAAGACACCTAACTGCTCCCCGGGCGCCGTGGATAGGGCTGCCCACTGCTCTGGGCAAATGTGCTCACTGCCCCCTAGTGTGTGTATTCACTAGTCTGTATGTGGTGTTTCACTTCACGGATGGGTTAAATGCGGAGGTGGAATTTCCCCATTTGTGGGATTAAAAAAAGTATCACTTACTTACTAATGGAAATCCACACGAGAAGCCGGTGAATAAGCAGCTAACTGCAGCTCTGTGAGGAGGGGACTTTTACGTAGTAAAATATTTAGCAGAAATAGGCTGTACTGAATGGGAACAGGGGCTGATACACTGTTGTGTCAAAATAAAGCTATATTAAAGGGGAAAGTGACGTGGAAAATTATTTAGCAAAAACTACATCAACGTGCATAAATACTGTCCGATTGGTCTTTTATTCTGTGATTTTACTGACACTGACGTATTTGTTTGTATGATGTTTTTATGTGAAATACAGCTACAAAGCAATTTCTCCTTGTGAGATAATAAAGTATAAAATGGTAATAACAAAAAACAATATCTATATATATATATTATACTATATACTATACATTTAACACTTTAACCCACTTTAAAACTATTAGACACAAAAAAGGTTTAATTTAATGTTAGTAAGTGTTGCAAAGTGTTAGCTGAAATACATATTCAAAAAGTGGGATGTAATGACACTAATGGCACACAGTGTTTGAAATAAAGGTTCTGTGCAGTTACATTCTTCATTCATCAAGGTACAAACAATGTAAATATAACCTCAAAGGTACAACAGAGGATTAAAGGTCCAATTGTGTACCGAACAATAAAACTATAAAGCCTGGAGACGAGACGGAGTGTGGAGACAACTTAGAAAATATCATTTCAGTGGATTGTGGTATAGTTATGTTCCCTGACAAAAGGTTCTGACATGTTCCCTTCAGGGTACCATCCCAGGGACAGTTTACTACCTTTATTTCTGAGAGTGTAAGCAGAAGGGGTAGCAAAGTGTTTAGCACAACTATTAATGTGTTTAATGGAAGAAAAAAAAAACATTTGGCAGAAATAGGCTGTTGAGTGGGAATGGGATGTGGCAAAGTGTTTAAAAACATGGGCATCTTAAGTAGGATCCATCCATCCATCCATCCATCCATTTGCTAAGCTGCTTCTCCCTCAGGGTCGCAGGGGGGTGCCAGAGCCTATCCCAGCAGTCATCGGGCGGAAGGCAGGATACACCCTGGACAGGTCGCCAGTCCATCGCAGGGCAGACAGACACAGACAGTCACTCACACACTCACACCCAGGGGCAATTTAGCATGTCCAATTGGCCTGACTGCATGTCTTTGGACAGTGGGAGGAAACCGGAGAACCCGGAGGAAACCCACGCAGACACGGGGAGAACATGCAAACTCCTTCAGTAGGATCCATAGGTAGTAAACAGTTTGGCAGAACTAAGGCTCAGTGGGAATGGGTGTTCCAAAGTGTTATACACAAACACTCTTTTTGCTAAAAAATTCTGTCAGACACAAGCCGATATTCAATAATACAGTGTATTACAATATTCCACACGATATTGTTGCTGTGGATGCAGAAATACAATGACTGCATTTTGCTGAGATAGCAAGCGTATATCGGTCTGCTGGCTTGATAAGGTTGGCACTCCGCTGAGTGTTTACCACTGCTGGTCCCCCTTTTGACCACCCAGATTACTGTCCTGTATACAAGATCTAACTAGTTTTTAATCTCCTCAGATTTTGAAATATGCACAGTCAAGACAAATACGTCAAACTACCAAGGGAACAAATGACTGACTGGCCTGATATGAAATGATTTAGTTAGAATTTGGTTGTTTTCATGTTCACCATGTTTGATTAGTGTATAATCACTACAACTATGAATCATGTTTTCGTTCGCTTAGAATGAGCCCTTCATATCCACATAGGGAGCACAGCACACTGCAGTTGCTCACCATCCGCTGCATGAGCTACAACAAGCCTTTGTGATGTCAGAACATCAGCCTCACTGGAATCTCCAATGACAAACATGACATGTAACTTTATTCTAAGAAGTTCAGATCTGGTTCAGCAAAAAGCTGAAAGAGAGTTTAGTTCAGGAGTTTAAATGAGAAAGAGTTTAAAAGAAACACTTGATGGTGGTACTTCAGGGGTTCTTTAATAAAGAAAATGCTTCTATATAGAACCATGAATGCTCAAAGAACCCTTTGGATGATTAAAGTTGAAAGGGCTCTTCAGATTGATGGAGAATGTAGATGGTTTGATGTAGATGGTTCCCTATAGCACCTGTTTGAAAAGCCTGACATCGTAACAATAGAAGAACCCTTTTCAAAAAGATTCTGTATAGAATGGCCACCGTAGGATCTACTACACGTTTGGAAAGGGAGGGGTGAGGGAGGGGGATTCAGCTGGTTGCAGTCTTCAACCTCACCACTAAATCTTACACACCGCATCTTTAATCATCGATGGCAAAAGGCCAGTGGGCCGTTAGCTTTGCCGTCAGTGGACCATCACCACTCTTACTGTCTGGGTGGTCAAACTAGTAGTAGTTTCAGAGCTTATTTAGACACACAGAGCAGCTGCTTCCTCAGGCTCCCACTACACTGTCACACTGTGATCTCCAGCTTTATGTGATGTTTGTACAGCTGCTTCAGTCTGAGCACCTTCACAGCTCATAATAAAGACTGCAAGGCTCGACTGTCACACTGTACGTACTGTAATGGCAACAAAAACACACAGACCTGGAGTCCAGTTGGAAATAAATGACCGCTGTGCATTTAGGGAAAGATAGAAATATTCCAAATGGAAAACCAACAAACTACTGCTAACAAATAGAGTGTGGTCTCTGTAGAGCAGGGGTCTCAAACTCAACCAGTAAAAACGCCATATTATAAAGTCTCAGCTGTGTTTTGATTTCGTTTTTATCTAACATTTCGCCTTGACCTGAAAAAGCCAGTGTTTATTCGAAACCTGCCAAAACTGCAACAAGACAGGCACTGAATGCTTATTCAAAAGGATTTCTCAATAAAAATAAAATGTTTTCCTTTTGCGTAACTGCTGGCCCATAGATTGTTGTTGTGGGTCAGAACGCACACTAGGTTGCAGTGAATGCTGGGGACTGTAGTGCATCTCAAGCTGAAATGGGCTAATAAGAAAAAATAGGAAATTATTTTTACTTTGACAAAATGTGTCATTTGACAGGGGCTGTTGAAACATTTGCGTATATGAACATATCTTCTACATGTAGCTCTTTTATTTTTAACACAATATCATGATATGATAACCCATGATAAAAGATTAGATAATTAACTTGGTTTTCATTTTTTACTTTAATTATATGGCTTCCATTTTAAAGATATTAACACACACACACATTTATTACATTCAGCATAACAGACTTACACTCATACAGACTGTTTAAAGTATTATTCAGAGCTTTACTGACAAACACCTCTCTGTTCCGTATCAGAGATCTTATGACGCCACTTCATTCTTTTCTTTCTTATTTCTTTCCATCCTGTTTGTCTTTTTCCACTTGGCACCGACAGACGAGTCCATTCTGGCTCTTCGCTTCCTCTCCCTCTTTAATCGAAGCGAGGTGTAATGATCTCTTCGCTCTTCTTTTCTTTTAAAGATCTTGTGGTTGGCATTTATTTCTGAATGTTTTTTCACCTCGTCTGGACATCAGCAGCTGCGGTGGCAGATAAAGACGTCACGAAGCGGAAATGCTGAAATGTTCACACCTCGTTAGCATTTTCCTATCTCACACCCCTCTCTCTCTCTTTCTCTCTCTGTCAGAAAGACTACAGAGCAGGTTTATGAAGCCAAAATAATGTTAAAATAAGAAAAAAGATAAAAACATCTGAAAAAAAAACAAACAGAACAAAACAACAAAAACCCAGGAAAATCAGAAAAAACTGAACAAATTTGAACAGCAATGCAAATACAATAAATCTGAAAAATAAGTAAAAACAAACCAAGTCCTCTTGTTTAAATGTGTCAACAAGTAGTCAAGACATCATTCAGTACATAAATCACACCACACTACTCGTTCTATGACTAAATAACTAAATGTGCATGTAATTCCACAGAAAAACAAAAAGCTTCAAACAAAAACAAAGTGGTAATAACGCATGTACAGCTTACAGAACACAGTTAAATGAAACCTTCGTTTTTTCCTTCTTTTATATGTTTTTTTAAACATTTAAGTAAATGAAGAGCTTTAACCAGCGTTTCATATCAGAGCAAAACCTCCCGTCACTGATTTTACAGTGTTTGAAAACACTGCTGTTTACGTTGTGTTAAATTTTATGATGGATGGACCGACAGAAACGGTCAAAAATGACTTTGAATGAAATTTCTTTATATTAACTCAAACTGACGTTTTCTTTGTCCTATAAAATTCCCATTCTGGAGATCTGATGTATCAATGCTGTGTGATTTATTTTCTAAATACACTCAGAAAAAGTGCAGCTACTCCAGTTCTCCTGCCAAATACAGCAAAATTGAGTAAACCTCACTCAACAAGCTTCATTACCTCTCTAAAGAGCCTTCACCAGCCAACGTATCCCGAGGTTAATTGTGTGCTGGCGAGGATTCGAGCAGAGGAGCGAACGGCTGCGGAGGAGACACTTTAAATGTAAATACTGGGTTTAAACTGAGTCGAATAGCCAATGACACTAATGTTCAAAAAGCCAATGAGGTCTGAAGCTAAACTTACACTAATATTTCGTTTTGTTTTAGGGAGCAAAGAGCCGACAGAGAGAAGCATCCCCAGCTCTAATAAATGGAAAAAAAAAACTAAATCAAAGTTTCTGAGTCCATGTTAAAAGAACTTGACAGGAGTGGCATTTAGTTACGCAGCAGTAAGGGCGGGAACAGCGGTGCTGAAACACCGAACTCAAACAGGAAATCTGCCATAGAGCACACCATCTCATTTCGGTTCAGCCTTCGTGGGTCTACACTGCCTTCATAGACCACAGGCCTTTGAAGGATGCACCTCCTTGAATTGGGACATAGCCTACATGTTTGTTTTTGCAGCATCGCAAAAACAAAGAATTCAAAACAGGCTTTTTTTGCAGTGTAGTTTCCGTATGTGGACTGTATGGCGTGTGTGCACAAAAAAAGTGAGGGAATTTCAGTTTTCATGATTTTGGCTGGAGCCCAATTGAACTACAGAGTCGCTAAGTCACTGAAACAAAAAAGTAAACAGAAGGAAACAAATACACTCATAACCTCTTTCTGCAACACCATTCACTGGCAGACTGGACACTGACTCGTCCATTTTTAATTAGCGTAATGCATAAATGAATAAATGCATAATTCTTTTTATTATCAGAAGATCTAGATCTCTGTTGTCTCTCTGTGTGACTGTGCTGAGCTGCTAGTGAGCAATGAGGGGTGAAAGGGGAGGGTGAGAAACCCCTGCTGTGAAAAACTATTCATACGACTGCACACAGATGGCCGTACCGAGATAAAACGGCAGCTTTCATCATATCAACAGTCCTGTACAGCCGACACAATAAACAGTTTTCAAACACAATAAACACACTTATAGAAATGTCGACTCGCTCGCCTACGAAGATGAAAATATAGCTCATTTGTAAATCATGCACACTTCTATTGAAATAAATCCTGTCAATGTTATTGAAAAACATGGCGAAACGGGCAGGAACTGAGTTTATCTTCAGTGAAAAGAGGCTAAAGAGCCTTTTTAATGGAAGCTATTTGTAAATAAGCTGTTAAACCCTTTGATATTTAAAGAGCCCTTATGCAACGTGAAGGTTCTTCACCAGTTAAAGGTTTTTTTTTGAGCTGCATGTTGGTTTAGGAAGCTTTATTCCTAAGACTGTATGCAGATGTAAATCAATTGCGTATAAATAATCTGCTGATAACACAGTGGGGAGTCTATAATGAGCACTAAGCTTATCTGAGGTGCTTCCTCTATTGAATTTTTGGTTTTCAGTCTGACGTCCTCGGCAGCTCACTGGTCCTGCTTCAGTGTGATCATGGGCTGAAAAACAGAAAAATCAAACTTATTCATGTGACGCACAGGGCAGCACAACAACATCTGGCAATATGCAAATGAGTCCTCTAACCAATGAACCGCAGGAAGGTGTTTTTAATTGGGGGTGCTTCTCCTGAGTGGCGCAAGTGTCTAAGTGTTGTCCCTATCAGGAGATCGCGAGTTCGATTCCTGGTGATACTATAGCCTCTGTGGCCGGGAGTCCTAGAGAGCACAATTGGCCTCGCTCTCTGGGTGGGTAGGATGGCCCAGCCTTCACATCCCCATCACTCAGCTAGTCAGTGCAGCCATATGTTACGGTTGGGCGTTCGGCTGTCCAGTGGCAGCTCAAAAAGCTGTGGTGGAGCTTCACAGGCCTCGGAGGAAGCCTGTGCTAGCCTTCACCCTCATAGCGCTGGTGGCATCGTGAGACTGGGGAATTGGAGACGACTACATTGGGGAGAAAAACGAAGAAAAAAAAAATTGGGGGTGCTGAAATTTTAAGTAGCGTGATACGAGACATGTGATGTCTTGCAAAAGATTTCCCTCTTTTAATGTGATTTTTTCACTCCATTTTTTGATTGACATCGAATAGAACGTCACATACAGAGCTGTAATGAGGAGAAAGGCAAAAATAGATACATCGAACTAACACATCATATCTGAGCTCTCTCATTCTGGATAAACTTAATGCAAATGAACCAAATAGTGACCAATCAGATGATTGAAATGTGGCATGCAGTCATAGTGCCAACTGTATAAATATCAGGTTGAGCTCAGTGCTTTCAGATGAAGAAGAATGTGGTTTTGCTCCAGTCAGTCTGTAAAGCGTTTCACAGCCTGTCTTGCTCGCTGAATTGCATTCTGTTTGTTTCTGATTGATTACAGTTTGTTTACTTGTTCAGCTGCTGATTGAGAAGCTCACTTAGGACCAACGACAGGTTAAGAATTTGATGTAGTCCTCAGGTCACTCTCATCGCCACAATCTGGCCAAACGGACTGCAGTCCAAATATTGTTTTATTGAAGTTATATAATGTGTCCATTTTCAGTCATGGTAAAAAAATGTGCTGATATCACAAATAACGTCTGGGGTAGAGTGTGTCTCAGTCAGACTGTGCTACTGGAACAACGTGTTGTATAAACAAAAAGAAAGTGTTTTTCTTAATGGGACACAATTTTTTATTTTCTTGCTGGGTCTAATAAAAAAACCCAAGGCTACAAGCAGCTTATTGCTTTTAATATTCATACTAGACTAAATAAATAACACTTATTAGTCCCACACCGGGGAAATTTCATTTCCACATTTAACCCATCCATGCAGTGAAACACCACATACACACTAGTGAAGATACACACACTAGGGGGCAGTAAACACTCTTGCCCGTAGCGGTGGGCAGCCCTATCCACAGCGCCCAGGGAGCAGTTGGGGGTTTGGTGCCTTGTTCAAAGGCGTTTCAGTGACGTACTGTCGGCTCAGGGGATCGAACCAGCAAGCTTCCGGTCACAAGGCCGGTTCCCTAACCTCCAGCCCATGACTGCCCCCTTATAATAAATATATTTTATGTTTATAAATATGGTAATGGCTGCGATTTGGTCTTGGTAGATCACTATAATGCACCACTTCAAGAGATCTAGTGTTCCTGTTAATAGTTTCAAAAAGTAGAGGAAAAAGTAAAGCAAATATTGAATTGTTTCAAATGCAACTGGTCACTTTTCAGCCAATCAGATTGTGTAAAAAAAGTCTCGACTCAGTTTTTCTTCTGAAATGAAGGTGTTGGTGTGCTGCAGTAACAGCCTCTACTCTTCTGGGAAGACTTTACACTAGATGAACATAGCTGTGAGGATTTGGCTGAGCATTAATGAGGTCAGGTACTGATGCTGGATGGTCAGTTCTGGACACTCGGGATATGTTCTGGATATTCAGTTTTTTTATTACAGTCCACTTTTTATTACAATGAACACTATCGATCTGAGCGAAAATTCAAATATTGGAAATTCATTTAGGAATTTATGAACTTCTTAGTGTTGGAAACAAATGTTTGTGCACCCTTGTGAAATGACATGTTTTGTTGGTTTTTTAACTGAATAAGTTAACACATCCTCTGCAGAGACACACGTCTGCACTTTTCAATGCACATTTACTGCTTCTTTGCTACATTTAATGTATTACGTTTTAGGGTTTTTTTCTAAGCTGTTAAATTCAGAAAATAAATAGAAATTGTGCACTAAAATTTGCCATAATGACAGTGTGCCTCCAAGTCTGAACGTGAGCTCCAGTTAAAGGAATGAGACTCAAAAACAAATCTCACCTTTTATAAAAAATAATGCAGAGCATTTAATATGATTTTTCTTAGTTTTTAAATGTTAAATATTGTTTATTTCCAGGTTTTAAAAGAAAAGATCTCTGATTTTCAATGTGGTCTCAGACTTTTAGACACCACTGCACTTACATTTATAAAATATAGAAACTGGGACTAAATCTGCCTGGATCAGCATTACAGAGAAATACAACACTTTATTTCTGTAGTGTTTCAATCACAGTAAAAAATAGATGCAGGTATTTTCGTGAACTCCAACTCATCCCAAAGGTACTGAATAGAGCTCCATTACTCTAGAGGACACAGCTCCACTGCTCTACAGCCCAATGCTGGGGGGCTTTATAGTCCTCTAGGCCACGCTTAGCATTGGACATGGCGACAATAAGCTCCAGAGTGTCCCATTCTATTGGTTAGTGCTTTTCTATGGAGACTGAATGCCGGTGTCAGGTAAGGGTGTGACCTGTGCTGATGTGTAACAGGGTGTTATACGTTACCAGGGTGTTGAAATGCACTCTGCAGACAGCTTTACTCTCCCAATAGATGAGCACTGCAGCGAGGATAAACTGGACCGCATGTAGCGCTACAAGCACACCTTTTAGCCCAATGTACATATCGTTATCGGTCTGCAAAAACAGAAACAGGGTACAAGCCACAGAATGAGTACTGACCATCAGTTCCTTTTTCTAATGAACCAAAGTGCAAACTGCTGTGTATTACACAGTCGTATGTAGTTTGGGCACATATATTTGTTTATTTTCTAAGTGAAAATAAGTTAGTAAGGGCTTATTTTTGACGTAGTTTGTAAACATAGTTACACACCATTCACTACTCTGTCCACAGTGCATACATGGATATAACAGAGCTCACGTACATATCAGCCTTAAATGCACAGTAAAAAGAACAACTTGTTTAGGGGATATAAAGAAGTTGGAGAATGGTCAGGTGAAAATAATTATGACCGTTTTTTGGACATAAAAGTGGATAAATGTTATAAGTAGCCAAAAAATAACAAAAGTGTAGGATACTGGACCTTTAACATCCTCTGCAGGAAATACATTTACGGCATTTGGTTGACGCTCTTGTCCAGAGTGACTTACAATTTGATCATTTTACACAGGTAGGCCAAGGTGGTGTTAGGAGTCTTGCCCAAGGACTCTTATTGGTATAGTGTAGGGTGCTTACCCAGGTGGGGGATTGAACCCCAGTCTACAGCATAGAAGGCAAAGGTGTTACCCACTACACTAACCAACCAACCATATATTTTAATGTGCAATTTCAATTCTGTAGCTGAGTTTAGCTGTTAAAAAGTAACACAGAAAACGGGTCAGTCTACATAAAACGTGCATTTTTGTGTTTATAGGTATATTACACTTAAAATGTTAATGTTACAATTTATTTATATTTAAAAATAAGTTATTTTAAAAATGATACCTTATTGAGCCTCAATTTAGGAATATTGTTTTTTAAAAATCAATTCTCTACAATTCCAAGCACCACAGAAGAGCTCATCCCCACAGTCATGTGTAAAGGGTGTGGCCATATTTTTAGGTAAAAATGTTTTTCTGCAATTTTAACTACAATAATCTATACGTGACTATGAAATATATGATTTAAATGACATAAAGAAAACAAATGCAAAATAAGTATTATAAAGTATATCATGAACGTTCAGCAGGAGTCGTGTCACTGCTGTTACTGCGTTAAAAAAATGTCCCATTTTGAAATAAAAGTCACACCGATGACATCACAACTTCCTTTTTCTCAGGATCTATGAAGAAAAGCACATTGTGTCTTTCAGTTATCAGAGATTTTCTCATTTAGCTCATGATTTCATATGAAGCTTTTAGCTGACGTCACTGGTGTGACCGGCCTTATTCTGAGGTAATTGTGAAAAAATATAATACAAATAGATTAAATGATATATTTTAGTAGATTTTCCATAATTGATGAGATGTGGTTTGACGTTCTGTAGCAGTCATTATGTAAAATACATATTGCACATGTTTCTTATGTGCAATACCAAGGAGGATCAGTAACACCAGTGACACCTATGGCCCGAAAAGTGGACGTTTCTGTAGAATGTTCAGCTTTGTTTTGCATTCTTTACTAATTTAATACAAACTTTTCAGTCACAAATGATATTATTAGCATAAAAATTTGAACAAACAAAAAAAATCTGGAAATATTTCAACAAATAAACGAATGAATGAATGAATTTCTTAGTATTTTTTACAGGTGTGTGTAGAAGTTTAATCTGGCCTGTGCAAACGTTTTTACAAATTATATATTTTGTTTTCATCTTTTCTAATTTGTTTAAATAAACAGATACATAGAAATTGTGCATTTAAATTTGCCATAATGACAGCGAGCACTCGAGCTGGCCTTCATAAGCTTGTGCCTCTGATGAGCAGAAGAAATACACCCGAGAATCGTCAGAACACAAGCTTCAGTGGAAAGAATAAGACTCGAAACCAAATCTGACCTTTATAGTGACGCAGAAGTAGTGCGGAATCTTTAACATTTCATTGTTATACTTGAAACTTGTCTTTGTTTTAAAATGTTCTCAGATTTTCAACGTGGTCTCAGACTTTTAGACCCCACTGTACCTACATTTTGTGAAATATAGAAAGTGGGACTAAATCTGATCTATCGATATTTTAGTGCAGCGTCATTTAGACCTTCTGCTTGTCTGGAGTTCAATAAACACATCATCTAATATCAGCTAATATTAGTTAAATTAAACATGTTTTTAACATTAAACATATTTGAAGCAATACTCTACTCTGCTGTGGTCGATATAATTCTGATATCATCTGATATAATCGTCTAGACTTTCAAGAGATAATAGGCGGGAGCTGTTTTACCTTTGGCCGATCATAAGAATCTATCAGAGGACAAAGAGCAAGAGCTGCGATGGCCCAGAAAAGGCCGATGACATTGAAGATGAAGGACATTTTCATCTGTTTGCAGAGAGATAACAGACATGTTAGTCTCTTTGCACACTAAGGTTAGTGCCTAATATGACTTCCAGCAAGCTATATACCAAATAAATAAATAAATGAATAAGCAAAAGACAAATAATTAAGTAAATATTTTAAAAATAGGCATAAAATATATTGGGCATCCCCGTCAAGTGACAAGTGTTGTGTTGGTTTTCATAATGAAAATAAGTCAACACATTTTTTTCTGCAAATTTTCATAAGATTCTAACAAGAATTTAACATACTGTGAAAAAAATAA
The DNA here is from genome assembly GCF_015220715.1 of Pygocentrus nattereri. Taxonomy (NCBI): domain Eukaryota; kingdom Metazoa; phylum Chordata; class Actinopteri; order Characiformes; family Serrasalmidae; genus Pygocentrus; species Pygocentrus nattereri. Next base: position 9,593,334 of record NC_051234.1, on the reverse strand, counting down.
AACATATAATATAAAATGTGCCATAAGTTTTGCACAGGCCACATTTCATCCTTTATTTTTTTCTCACAGTATGTTAAATCCAGCAAATAAACAGTAGTTGTGCTTCGTTGTGTTCTCTGTAGAGGAAGTGTTCATTATTTTTTACTTCAATTATGATTTTAAAAAAATGACTTTAAACCAATAACAACATAGAATATGACCAGGGTGCCCTAACATTTTCACACGGCCGCCAACTTTTATACGTACCACAGGCATCAGTGGAGAATATCCAGCTGCATAGGTCAGAATGCCACACGCTATAAACTGAATGAAAGGAAAATTAAAAATGTGTTCATCACTATACAAATATGCAAAAGTTTGTGCACCCCGGTCAAGTTCCATGTTTTGCTGATTTTCTGAGTGAAAATAAGTTCTACAGAGTTCTACATCTTCTACAGAGACACAGTTCTGCACAATTATTGTTTGTTTGCTGAATTTAACATATTAAAAAATAAAACAGAGCATGTGGCCTGTGCAAAAGTCATGGCACATTTAATATTTCAGGTTTTATTTTTTCCAGTATGTTAAATTCAGCAAAAAATACCAATTGTGCACTAAAATTTGCAGAAAAATGTCACATTTGTCATGTGTTCCCTGTAGAGGACGAGTGAACTTATTTTCCCTTAGAAAATCAGCAAAACATGAAATATGGCAGGGGGTGTTCAAGCTGTTGTATACAACTGTAAACAAACATATCATGTAATATAACTAGAACATCAATGTTGACTTTCAGATGAGGTTATATATATGTATGAGATATATTCTCTTATGCCTCTTTAAATAAGTATTCTGTAAATAACTTTAAACCATGTGGCACTTCAGTACATAAATATATACAAAAACATGTTCGTACACTGTGGACTGATCTGCTGTTGTAATACAGTTTGTGTTTTGAAGATTAAATATCTTCTTCAGAGCTCAGTGAAATGATAATTGAAGTTTGAGGAGTGATGGGATTATTTCTAAAGCACTTCACATCGCAGTTCAGGAGAGATCTGGGAGTTGTATTTATTCCTGTGCAGCCCAACATTCAGATTGTGTTCAAAATCCAAACACGTACGACAAAAAACATCAGTTCGCATCAGGTTTCTACACTGTAATTAAAATAAGCATACTGAACTGCACCTTTCATGCTGCTTCTAACACAATGAGGCCTTAAAATGAACCGATGTTTCAAAATCTCTGCATAATTCCCTGGTTGAGATGTACACAGATACAGAGAGATTCAGAGCAGTTTGGTGTGAAATGGTTCAGGTGTCTTTACAGTGGTGGTGATAGGAGCCAGGGGTCATCATGACTACAACACAAATACAGACATTTTATTTACAATCCAAAACCACCAGTCAACCTACTCATTTCTTCTGAGGTTTATGTGGAGTGTTGATGATAAAAAATAGTGGAAAATATGAAATTCTAAGTTTTCTTTGGGGACTATTTTGCCCCACAACACCCTGCATTATATGTATCCCTCCACCATGAATGGATTTTAAGGCCAAAATCTCAAAACTATCATAAAACAGTGTCTCAGTCATGAGGCAGTGAATTGATAACCATTTCATGTAGTTTCTGTGAGAGAGCTTTTAGAGGTGGACGTCTGGTTCCTATCACCACCACTGTGAACAGTTCTGACTCGGTATGTTTCTCTAGAACAGAGCGATTCACACCAAACCACTCTGAATGACTCTGTTTACATCTTAACCATTAAATTATGCATAAATTGTAAAAATAGGTGGAGTTACCCTTTAATCTTTAAACCACAGTACTTCTGTGGTATAGCTGCTGAAAATAAGGCCAAATTCACATTGAAAGCCTGTTTCCTGTTCTGTTTATATGCGTGTCCCTACTTATTTATCTCTTCTGAAACAGAACAAGCATTTATACTGAGACTTATTTCATTAGAACACTCTACAGTGTTCGAAAAGAAAACCTCGGCAGTGTGTTTCACCCCACGCTGAAGTAAACGAGCTGTTTCTTGGGAGTTTGAATGTAATGTGATGGTCGTCTTACCACAGAGCTGGGCACAATGTGGGAGGCGTGTGTGCTGCCGTAGGAGCTGATAAAAACGGCCCCGAGACACAGGATGAAAACTCCAGTGGTGATCTGCGCCGCCTTCAGTACACAGAAAACAGAAGAAACACAAATATAAAACTGTATCTAGATCTATTTACCTCCATGAGTTCTAAATATAACCATTTCATGCTTAAATGGTTCTCTGCATAGTGAAATGATTCTTCAGGCTGATATAAAATGTTTTGTATGTCGCCGTTGTTGGAAGAAAACCTTGTATCTGCATTTTTTTCTATCGTTTTTCAGTTTTTGAAAATTCCTGTTGCTTTTTATATTGTGTTTAAATGTCATGAAGAATGGATCAAAAGAAACAGCACAAAGTGGCTTGGAAAAAAATCTGTTCCCATTCACTTACATTAAAAGTAAAGTAGGTTTTTTCCCTCTCCTGTAAAGTTACCATTACAATGGTAAGTTAGATATGAGGTCAGATACGAGGTTTTCTTCCGACAACAGCGATATGGTTCTATAAAGAAGGGTTTCTGTGATGATAGGACAGGAAATGGTTAAACTGACACAAATCACAATATATTATTTATTTGATTGTATTTATTCTAATGTTAGTGTTTTTCAACAAATGAATGGATAATATTAATTATATTAATATTAATATAAATTAGTAGATACAATTTTAAGTTTTACAGACATTTTATAGGAGTGGGACAATTTTCTTAAGTTCGTGGAAGTCAATGCAGCAAGATTTTATTCCACAAGTAATTCCATCACAACATGCTCACATGATGTAAACAATGGCTCTTGATATTATGAAAAAAAAGAAAAGGGAAAAAATGTGAGAAAATGGTAATGATATCTATGCTTTTATAATAGAAAACAAATTAATATATAAATTAACAAAAAAATAGCATAAATTAATAACAAAACATTTACAAGCATGTTGGCACGCATTTTAGGACGTTAGTTAGTCTGATAGTCTTGGGCAATATATATATTACAAATTATATATAAACATAATTTGAAAATGCCTCTTGCCCTTTTACACAGTATGTAAATTTCATGATAAATGGACTGAAAAACAGCCCAAAATTACTTGAAAAAAAGTTCTGGTTCCATTGACTTAACAGTAAATTAAAACAGTACATTAACAGTAAAGTATGTTTTTTTCCTTCTGTAAAGTTACCATTTTAGATATGTGTACACACATACACACACATATACATATATATATATATATATATATATATATATATATATATATATATATATGCAAGGTGTGTAAATAGTCCCAAACGAACCACAGATCGTTATTTTTTAGATTTTCCCAACATCAACAATACATATAAACTTGTGTAGGTTCACTGGTGGTTCTGGATGGTAAATAAAATGTCTATATTTGTGTTGTAGTCGTGGCGACCCCTGGTTCCTATCACCACCACTGTAAAGCCATCTGAACCATTTCACACCAAATCTCAGACCCTGAATTATACAGAAATCGTGAAATATTTAAGTACAATGTTGATGGATTTGTGATTCCCTGAGTATTACAACGCTTTCAAATGCTACTTTCACTTCTGCTAAACCTTAAAACTGCTAAAACATTAGTAAATAACATAGTCTAGTCCTTCTATTTCAGTTTGTATGTATTAATTCTCTTTTTTCGGGTATTAAAATCATTCTGTTGTGTTGGTTCAGCTGTGCTAAGGCTGACGCGCCTCACATTTAGCATTTCATTTTAGAACAAAAAGCTTAATAAATATCAGCTCCTATGTTGATAGATGTCTGATGTACTAAGATGTTCCACAGAGGAACTGAGTTTTCTGTAGACGGTGGCTTTTACTGAACCGTTTAGTAGAAGTAAAATTAGCCCACACTCTTAAAAAAACGATGGTTCTTTAACAAATGAAATGGTTCTATTTAGATCCATGAGTTCTATATAAAAGAGTTTCATGCTTAAATGATTCTCTGGGGACATGGTTCATCAGATTGATGGAAATGTGTTGTATATAGTTCTATACACAACCTTTTATGTTACTGTTACAAGCTTGACAAAAGCGAGAACCCGTTTAACAATACTAGAACCCCTTGACAATAGCAGAACCCTTTTTGGTGCTATACAGTACCACCACAACACATTCACTATCAATTTGAAGAACGAGTTCACCATGCAGAGAATTTATTTAAGCATGAAAAGGTTCTGAATGGAAAACATGGTTCCAAACCATTTCTTTACTAAAGAACCCTTAAAGAACCTTCTTTTTTAAGAGTGCAACTAAAAGCTACCTTCCTGATCGCCAAGTGCTTTGAGAGAGCTGACTTGAGGAGAAGTTCACTTACTCCCAGAGCCTTCGGTCGTCCCTTCAGAAAAACCTTGTACATGTCCTTGAACACGCAGGTGAACTTCTCAGGCATCAGCTGGCCATCTCTAGTATTCCTGATGTTCTGGAGGGGGATTGTGATGACCATGCAGTCATCCGATTTGAATGTGTACCTCATTGCCCTGCTAGAGACAAGTATACAGAGAAATGTGTGGACAAATTCTCCAGTCAAACTGTTATAAGCTGTAGCAGTGTAGCGTCAGTACCTTCAGAGCACCCATGACCTGACCAGAAGTGTGCAAAGTAGCCTAAACCCAGTGAAAGTGTTGATGCTTGAGTGAAATGTGTGCTATTTAAGGTGGAACGGAAAATTCCAAGACTAGCCATAGGGGTATTTTTAAAAAACAACTTTAAAATAAGCAAAAAAAAGCTACTAAAGTGCTGAGAACATCCAGCAACCATCAGGAACTGAAGTTCGTCTGGCTCTATTTTTCTCTTTTTGGCCTAAAATAAAATGCTAAACCACAAAGTTGAGAGGTGCATCCATGTAACCAGACGTTAGTGCAGATGCGAAACTGAGAAACAAAAAAGGTAACTTATCAAAACTTTAAAGCCCAAATCTCTACAGATTTTTCAAAATTTCTGCATAAATAAACACTTCATTGGCAAAACGAGTCACTCAGTGGTTTTACATTACATTACATTACATTTAGCAGACGCTTTTATCCAAAGCGACTTACAAATAATGAAGTACATAGAACAAACAATTCTAGAGAAACTCAGAATCGTTCACAGTGGTGGTGATAGGACCCAGACGTCCAGACAAAACCCAAAGAAAGCTTATTTTTTCACACTTATCACTATTTTCCATCATCAACCTTCCATATAAACCTCAGAAGACTCGTGGAGGATCAGTGGTGGTTTTGGATAGTAAATAAAACGTCTATATCTGTGCTGTAGTCATCGCAACCCCTGGTTCCTATCACCACCACTGTAAAGAAACCTGAGTCTCTACATACAATTAACCATTTCACACCAAACCTCTTTGAATGTCCTCATGTCTCCGCCGCTGAATTATGCAGAAGTTTTGCACAGCGGGTAGATTGACGAAAAATGTCATTGGAAAACACTTCAGAAGGCAGAAATGCGTTAAAAATGTACTTATATGATATATAATAGATGGAACTGAGTGGTAGTCAGCACTATCTGCCTCTAGAACCTACAATAGTCTACAATGTCAAGCTAATGAAGACTGAATTAACATTCACCTGTAATCCTTACAAGCATTTCTCATAAGATCAAAAGTGTGTTAACAATGTGAAGCAAAATGATTTTGGAGTTGTTTCGCATACCTGACTCAGAATTCAGGATCATCAACGCGAAGATCGGCATGAACACGAGCACGAAGGTTGTGGTGCTGACGGCTAAGCGAAAGCGAGGGAGAGAGGGAGGGAGGGAGCGAGAGCGAGAGAGAGAGAGAGAGAGAGAGAGAGAGAGTGTGAGAATGAGAGAGGTCACAGCAGTTTCATAGAGGAAGTGGCCAAATTCATCTAGATACACGTTTTTCCCTTTTTCTTCTTTTGCACTTTAATACACGTGTGCCTGCCTCACCGTACGAACAGCACAACCACACATGAGGTGAGCAAATAGCCTTCAGAGCTACTTAGCGTCAAATAATGCTAAAGTGGTAAGCTAACTAAGCTAAATATGTCCTCTAAAAAGGCGCCTACAGAACTTAGAGGCATTTAACCACTTTTACATATTAATTTAGGTTTAAGTTTGCAATTTTCTTGACCAAAACCTGATGGCTAGGTGCTCATATATGGCTGCAGTCCAGAGCTGTTCCTCTCAGCATCCCTGCTGTTAGCTTGGGTTTGTGGGATTTTCACACGAATTAAACAAAACAAAACGAAAAAACCCTCAAACCAACCGTCTAACAACACGATAAACACGTACTCACAGAAAAAGTGCAACGCATGAAAGAGAAAAAAGGCTGTGATTTGGGTGAAATGGTTTTGTGTGGAGTTTCTGGGTTTTACAAGCTACTTCTGTTAGCCATGAAACAAGATTGCACAAGATGTTTCAGTGGGTGGAGCTTTGCAGCCTCCCCAGCCTCACTGCATATGACTAGGTCCGGTTTAATAACGCAAATTGGCTTATTTAATGGCTAATGAGTGGGTGGGGCTTTGTTGTCTCATAGGCTTGTTTAATGGGTAAACGAGAGGGCGGAGCTTTGCAGACTTAATGGCCTCATATAACATTGGGCGGAGCTCACAGGCTAGTTTCATGTGTACAAAATGGGTGGAGCTCTGTAGTCTCAGGCTTATTTCATACCTGTCTAAAGTGGGTGGGGCTTCACAGAGATGGCTAAATGTAGTTGGTAGTCTTGAGTAAATGAGTGGGTGAATGACTAAATAAGTGGGCGGAGCTGTGTAGTCTCACTGCATTGTTTATTAGCTAAATGAGTGGGCGGAGCTGCATAGCCTCACTGCATTTGTTTAATAGCTAAATGAGTGGGTGGAGCTGTGTAGTCTCACTGCATTGTTTATTATCTAAATGAGTGGGTGGAGCTGCGTAGCCTCACTGCATTGTTTAATAGCTAAATGAGTGGGTGGAGCTGCGTAGCCTCACTGCATTGTTTAATAGCTAAACGAGTGGGCGGAGCTGCGTAGCCTCACTGCATTGTTTATTAGCTAAATGAGTGGGTGGAGCTGCGTAGCCTCACTGCATTGTTTATTAGCTAAATGAGTGGGCGGAGCTGCGTAGCCTCACTGCATTGTTTATTAGCTAAATGAGTGGGCGGAGCTGCGTAGCCTCACTGCATTGTTTAATAGCTAAATGAGTGGGCGGAGCTGCGTAGCCTCACTGCATTGTTTAATAGCTAAATGAGTGGGCGGAGCTGCGTAGCCTCACTGCATTGTTTAATAGCTAAATGAGTGGGCGGAGCTGCGTAGCCTCACTGCATTGTTTAATAGCTAAATGAGTGGGCGGAGCTGCGTAGCCTCACTGCATTGTTTAATAGCTAAATGAGTGGGCGGAGCTGCGTAGCCTCTCATGGGCTAGTTTTATGTGTATAAAATGGGCGGAGCTCTGTGGACGGGGCTTCACAGACTTGGATAAAAATGTTCACAGTCCCACAAGTTTTAATGTCTAGCTGAGTGGGCGGAGCTACGCAGTGTACATGGCCCAAACTGAGCACTGGCAGAGCTGTAGATGGCTCAGAAAAGGGCGGAGCTTATTGACTCACAGGCTGGTATAGTTTATTGAGCTTCACAGCTGCTTCACCGGCTGAAGACTAAATAGCTCAGTGGCTATTAATGCTCTTTAGACAAGCTCAAGTATTGCCTGTTTTTTTCGTTCGTCTCGGATCTTTTAGTTCCTTTTTGCCACTCTTGGTCAGCTGGACTAAAACTTTTGTGCAGTGCGAGTTGCGCAGATGTGAGTTTCTCTCAGGACGCCACACAGGAAGCTGACTGTGGTGAGTCGACTGCTCAGATCGTGATGAAAGTATATTTTGAAATAACTTTAACTGTGAGTTGATAAGGAAGATCAGCTTATGATTAGAGAACTAACGTAAATCAACGCGTGACTAAAACTCAGCCTGTATGGAAATAACTGTGGTGAATAAGATGAAATTCATATCATCTGTTCAATAACTGGAGAAATTCTTTAATTATGACTTGATAACTGGTACCTGGATTGAAATGAAGCTACAGAAATGAAGGACTTTCATTATCAAAGATCTTCCTCTATTAGGGCCCATACAGTGCTGAGTGAAAGCCATCGGAGAAATTGACCTTTACAGCTGTTTATCTGGACAATAAGTCTTTATTTGTAGGAATAAATGCAAATAAATAAACAGATCAGTGTGATTTTGTTTTGCGGACCCATCTCTTAATCTCCTGAAGGAAGTGCAATGCCTACTTAACCAGTCCTTCATTAAATGAAAGCAGGTGCTGCTGATGGAAGCTGTGCTCTTCTGCCCTACATATTGCTATCGGGACAAAACCTCACATCTCTGTTTTTGTCATTTTCCATTTTTTGACCTAATCTGATGAAGTAAGTTGCCCTGTATGTTCTGCCAAAATCGACAAGATTGACAGAAATGGTCAAAAATTACTTAGAAAAAATGATTTCTGCATTAACTTCCATTGAAGGTTAATGTTTTTCCTTGTCCTGTAAAGTAAATATACAGTATTTATCGCTGTTGTGAGAGCAAAACCTTGTATCTCCATTTTGTCAATTTTCAGTTTTCAACATAGTTTGAAAAAATCTGTTGTCCTTTTTTTTTTACACTGTGTGTATATTTCTTAAGGAACAGACCAACAGAAACGGCCCAAAATGACTTGGAAAAACGTCTGGTTCCATTGACTTACATTAAAAGTAAAGTATGTTTTTCCTTCTCCTGTAAAGTCATCATATTGGAAATACAAGGTTTTGACATGACAGCAGCAGAGAGAGAGAGAGAGAGAGAAGAACTTTGCTGAGAACGATGCAGTCAGCTCACGTTTTACTGTATTTATACTTTCTACTATTCTAATATATTCTATGTAATGTTTGTACTGAAAAGAAAAAAAAGCAGTACTGTGTATACACACACACACACACACACACACACACACACACACACATACATATATATATATATGTGTGTATGTTTATATTGCAAAACAAAACCTCATATCTCCATTTTTGCCGTTTTTCAGTTTTTGACATAATTTGAAAATACCTGTTACTCTTTACACTGTGTGTAAATTTCATGATGAACGGACCAAAAGAAATGACCCAAAATGACTTGGAAATCATTCTGGTTCCATTGACTTCCATTAAAAGGAAAGTATGTCATTTAATTTTCCTGTAAAGTTACCATTTTGGAGATGCAGTTTTGTTCTGATAGCACTGATATATATAAAAATACATATATGCATTCTCTCTCTCCCTCTCTCTCTCTCTCTCCCTCTCTCTCTCTCTCTCTCTCTCTCTCTCTCTCTCTATATATATATATATATATATATATATATATATATATATATATATATATATATATATAATATATATATTTACAGTAGAAGGTTAAAACCTACTATATGGGTTTTTTTGGGTCATTTTGGGTCATTTCTTTTGTTCCATTCATCATGAAAAATACATACACACACACACACACACACACACACACAATGTATATTAATTGTATTGTATTGTATTGCACTGTTCTGTGTTCTCAGTATCTACAGTGACTCTTTGTTTCTAGCAGTATCTGAGCTCAGGACTGTCTTTTTCTCTAACCTGTTGGTCACTAGCAAAGATACTTTCTCTAGACAGACAAAGCACTTCTTGTTAGTTGCTCTGGATAAGAGCGTCTGCTAAATGGTGTAAATGTATATGAATTCACTCGTAGCGCTGCATCGTCATTCTGCAGAATCCTATTAGAGCAGCAGGAAGACGGGCAGCGTCCACAGCTTCACAGCACTGCAGTTACTCCAGAATTATAGCACATACCAACTGAAATCGTTTCTATAATTGTGTGCCAGATGCACCTGTCTCTGTACACGTGTGTGCAAAAGTTTTGGCGCCCCTGGTCAAATAAAAATGTTTTGTTGCTGTATAAACAGCGTCCTCTACAGAGACCCACTACGGCACACTTTAATGCACAGTTACTAACATAATAAAACATGAAGTTAGGGCACATTTTATATTTAAAAATGCAAATAGAAATTGTGCACTAACGTGTGCAGAATAATGCATGTATGTAGGAGGAGGTTCACTTAGACAATCAACAAAGCAGGTTGTCCAAGCGGAGTTGTTCATACCTTTGCATGCGACTGTATAATCTAGTCTTTTTTATTTAGCTGTCGATGAAATTCATCAAATTTAAAGTACAATTTAAATTTTCTGAGCTGTGGGATGTTTTGGCCCAAACTCTAACTTACAACTCTAGATTAGTTACAACTACTTAGGCTTTGAAATAGTCACATCCCTGATGTTCTTCCGTGCTGCTGCAGATTCATGAACAGGATTCGCCTTTTGTTGTTTGGGATCGTCCCGCTTGTCTCTGGACTGTAGCTGTCCATCACCATTTATGTAGGATTACGTCAAATGAGAGTGAATTCTAATGATCAGCTGTTATCAACCTGCTCACAACCTGCTTAATGGAGGCTTATTTTTTTATGTTTCCACATTCTTTTCATGTTTTCTTTTTGTTGGTTCAAACATTTCAAATGTAATTTTGTGCTTTAATTATTTCTATTTCTTTTACGTATTTATTTAATACCGAATTCATAGCCGTTGTCAACAATGCTAGAAATAATACTTGCTATTTGATTATTTGTCCTGCTGTAACATTCCCAACCATAAACACAATCATGTTCGCAACGTTTATGACCTGATAAACCTTCACCCAGCTGCTTAACATGAGCTGTGATAAAAACCCTTTATTAGTAATGACACAGTTGATGGTGATGTTTAAAAAATGAATATTAATCGTTTATGCCTGAACATCCAACATGCAGCTACTCTGAATCAAGTTCATCAAGCTGTGCTGTGTTGGACTCACTGTATGAACTATCGCTGTGTTTTGAGGATTACTGTATATACAGTATGAAGCTCTGACCTCGCCTGATTTGATTAAATTATGATTATTTGGGAAACAATTTAACACATTATGAAACCTCAAATTTCAACACAATTCAGTCAGATTTGATGATTTTGATATCCTTCAGAATAAAAGCGGAGCACCAAGCCTTTTCTATTAAATTCATTCAATTATTCATCCACTCATTTATTTGTTTATACGTTTAGAAGAAACATGATTATAATTCATTTCATTTTAAAAAGTCTAAGCCATTGAATTCCCACCTTCTGATTAATGGTTCCCGGTGCGCTGTTGCTTGTTGACGCTCCTAATGAATATTATAAATATTTTGAATGTTGTTGTCTCAGTTTAACAGTGCTGTAACATCATGGCTCGAGCCGCTATTCCCATGGACATCATTGAGGAGGATACAAGAAAACATGGACGTCTGACTGATGAGGATGACAGTCACCCGTTGATTAAATACTACAAAGCCACCACGCTGATTCCTGACAAACCGCCACCTCTGCATCGACTGCTGGACAGACAGCCAGCAGCGTGGGCCGTAAGACCCCTTACTGCAGCTTTAATTTGAACCATTCCTGAATCTTTACTGAACTTTAACTGAACCTTTAATACCGAACATTTACTGAACTTTAACTAAACCTTTAATACTAAATTTTTAATACTGAACCTTTAATATTGAATTTTTAATACTGAACCTTTAATGCTAAACCTTCGCTGAACCTTTACTACTGACCCTGTACTTAACCTTTAATACTGAACCTTTACTGAAACTTTAATACAAAATCTTTACTGAACCTTTAATACTGATCCTTTACTCAAACTTTAATACTGACCCAGTACTCAACATTTTATACTGAAAATTTACTGAACCTTTAATACTGACCGTATACTGAATTTTTAATACTGAACCTTTAATGCTAAACCTTCGCTGAACCTTTACTACTGACCCTGTACTTAACCTTTAATACTGATCCTTTACCGAAACTTTAATACAAAATCTTTACTGAACCTTTAATACTGATCCTTTACTCAAACTTTAATACTGACCCAGTACTCAACATTTTATACTGAACATTTACTGAACCTTTAATACTGACCGTGTACTGAACCTTTAACACTGAAGGTTTACTGAACTTTTAATACTTACCCTGTACTCAACCTTTAATACTGAACCTTTAATACTGACCCTGTACTCAACCTTTAATACTGAACCTTTACTGAACCTTTAATACCGAAGCAATATTAAATCTCAATATTGTATATTTAAAGCCAAACAATTATTGTGTCATTGTCACTAAACTTTCATCAAACTTTCAAAAGTATACTTTTATATACTATAGTATGCTATATTAATTATACTGTGTTAAAACAATACTGTAGCTTTAAAACCTTTAGAAGTTGACATGGCACAAGTTTATTGGCATTTTACAAACAAGGGCAACTGTAGTTAGTCACAACTATAATTATAACTGGGCTTAGTTCATTTAAATTAATTACACTAAACAAACCTTGTCCTCCCCCTGTATACTGCACTGCATTAAAGACTACAATGAACTTTTACTGGATTTGTAAATCTAATACAGTTTCATACAGGAAATACTATTTTTAATAATGAGGAATAAATAAAAAGGAAGTGAAGCGGCAACATCTTATTGTGTCATCACTCTGCATTTAATGAGCATTTAATTATGTAATACTACACCAATGCATTATTGGGATTATACCACAATTTCACTCCTGATATTTATTATCTTTTGCAGACATAAAAACGGATTAGTTAGTTCTAAGACATTAAACCATTTCCAAATCTCTCCTCGAGGAACCACAGTTCTAATTGTCTTTATCATCCGACATGATGGTTTTAATATAAGGAGCTGCTGATGGAATTTTATAAAACAGCAATTGATAGAGCCTTATACATTTTTAAATACTTTTAACTGTATTTATGTTTATGTGGATCTATTCTGATGATATATGATGCTTTGACAAGCAAAAAACACTTACTGTACTGCTCAGATAAGTGATGCTTAGGTGCCTAACACACATACGCACTCCATATGGTCAAAAGCATGTGGAGCCAGCCCATCATCCCTCCTCCACCAAACTCTACAGCTGGCACAGTGCAGTCAGGAAGGTAACGTTCTCCTGGCATTTGCCAAACCCAGACTCATCCATCAGACTGACAGATGGAGAAGCGTGATTCATCAGTTCACAGAATTAATCACAGACTGCTCCACAGTCCAGTGGCGGTGTGGTTTACTCCACTCCAGCCGACGCTTGCCATTGCACACAGCGATCTCCTATTTCATGAAGCTTGTCAAATACAGTTCTTATGCTGGTGTTGCTTCTAGGGGCAATTTGGAACTCTATCACTTCTACCAATTCTTGGCTGAGCTGTTGTTGGTCCTACACACTTGCATTTTACAGCAATAGGACTTACAATTGTCTGGGGCAGATCTAGCAGGAGTGAAATTTAGTGACCTTACTTTTGGCAAAGATGGCATCCTATAAGCCACGTCTAAAGTCATTGAGCTCTTTAGTACGACTCATTCAACTGCCAGTGTTTGTCTATGGGGGGGTGTCCATATACTTTTGTCCATGTGGGGTGTGTATGTATGTGTATACTTAAGTCTATAATTATCAATAATTAACTCTGAAGAATCTCTGTGTGTCAGTCTGTGCAGGTCACCAGTGGGATCCTGAGTTTCGGTCTCGGTGTGGTGTTCGCTGTGGCGTTTGGAATAGACAAATTTCTCCTCACCCTCTTTAGGGTTCCTCTCCTGACTGGAATAATGGTAAATATATATTAAAATATATGCCTTAGCATTTACAATGTTACATCTAAATATAACAGATATAATAAATGTTTCTGACAACATGATCATATGGTCCATCCCTTAACCCTCTACTGTACGCATTATGAGAACAATAAAAAAAAATTCAGTACTCTTTTTTCTGCATAAAATGGTCCTTGATTTATTTTTTCTGACCTTATATTAAATTCAAAAACATAAAAAAAATAATAACAGTAATAATATGTGTGTATTTGGAGTATGTTGCCTTGAAGTAACACTGTGCGACAGTGGGAAGAAATGGAATAGAGCCATGTCCCCTGAAGTGGTGAGATATGGCTTGTGACCATTCCACTATCACAGAATGTTGCTTCTAGGCAACAAACATGTTCCTGTAAATTCTCACATCAACAAAAAATGCAGCTAAATGTTAAAAAAAGAGGTTTAAATGTGCTCACTAAGACACAATATGACCAAGCACATGCTTTTATTGATGTACAATTACTGACTTACTTTATTGTTAACCCTATCATTGTCTGTAAATATGTATAATGTTATTGTAAAGTGAGGAAAATTAGTTTGTTGCTCTGAGGCAACATTGTGCAATAGAGAGTTAACCTGTTAGCATCCATAAGTGAAATTTCACATTTCCTTTGGTGCTTATTTTCTATGAGGTTTCAGCACAAAACAGAAGCATTTTTTAGAAGTGATTAAACCGTATTGAGTAAAATTGAGTAATCATTGATGGTGTTTCAAAGCCTGGTGAAGGAGCGTCTCAGAGGACGTGAGTGAATTATCTGCTGCTGTCACCATATCTTCATCAGTATAATGTTGATTCTGAGATAATTTGAGGTCTAAACATCGAGGTGGACCATCTTTTTGCCTGTGCGCATGACATTAATATAAAGGCGTGATGCGAAAGATTCGACGTCTCTGCCTTTTAAACGATTATTTCAGGCTTTACAGGCTGACTCGCAGCAGAGCACCCACACCATATTTAGCCAGTTTATATTCTCCTCACTCAGTAATTAAACTTCTCTTAGTTTTAACCACAAACTCTTACGTAGTGCAGCTTTAAATGGTGTTAAACTGAGTCTAGTCACATTTTAAACAAAATAAAAGAAGATAAACATTTATTGTGCATAAAAATGATGAAAATTGCTTTTCAAATATGCGTTCTTAGATATTCATCCAAACTATAGTGACACAACACTTCACCTTGGACCAAGTTCTGTCATTTTTACTCATCACACTGAAATTAGTTGATGGATGCGATCAAGTACACACTATACAATAGAGTATATATTCTGTGTATATTCAGTCCTTCTTGATATCAAAATATTAGTATCATTAATCAACACCCTTAAGAAGACGGCTCTTCAAGACAATGGTTCTATATAGAACCATGAACACCCATGGCTTAAAGAGTTCTTTGCATGATGAAATGTTTCTTCAGATCGATGGAGAATGTGTTGTATATGGTTCTATATAGTACCAAAAAAGCTACTGTGATGACGTCAAGCTATACAGAACACCATACAACACATTCTCCATCAATCTGAAGAACCATTTCACCACGCAAAGAAACATTGAAGTATGCGAATGGTTCTTCAGGCCTTCTTCATAAAGACAGTGGTTCTATAAAGAATGATGATCACCTAAAGAGCCATTTGCATCCTTAAATGGTTCCTTGCATGGTGAAAGGGTTCCTCAAAGTTCCATGTAGAACACATTCTCCGTCAGTCGGAAGAACTATTTCACCATGCAAGGAACCATTCAATCATGCAGATGGTTCTGAGTGTTCATGGTTCTGTATAAGGTGTAGTACACAGTGTTGATCCCTCCATTTCTGAGTGTCGCTCTAATTACGTCTCTGCCTTTTTGTTGCTTTCTAGTTTTTGGTTGCTGGATTTTTGTCCAACCTGCTGCATAAACACCCTGGACTGCTACAGGTTTGCGTTTTAATATTGTAGATTTGTTAATACTGAATAATCTTTAATCTAACTGTGTTCATTACAGCCTCTTTTTTGAACAGAATGACCATATAGAGCGTTTCTCCGTCCTGCAGGTCTGCTTTTACTCCAACATACTGTGCCTGGCCGTGGCCACCACTGGAGCCATACTGCTGTGCGTCGATTTAGCCAAACATCAGCCAGACAAACTGCACTTCCAGGTAAATGAGACGTGAAGCTGATGATTCACCAGCATTGACTCAGGAGTGTTTGAATCTATTATAATGGATTTTAACTCTGTTCTCATTTTTGGGCCTCAGGATATTTTTACTGGACAGTAGCCTCTTAAAATCCCTCTATAAACCCAGTCCTGGTGTAGTTTATGTTCAGGCGTGTAAACCTCAGACCTCGATTACAAGCCTTTATGAAAAGATTCAGGTGAATTGTCAGTAGACCTTACTTTGGCCAAATGCTGAGCACATACTTCACTGAACATTATTACAATCCATTACAAGCAGATCTAGCAAAACAAGCAGATCCCAGCAGAAACTGTTGCAGTGGATTCATCATCTTTAGGTTAATATTAGAATCTACAACATTTAATGAAGTACAAGTAATTTAACCGCATATCTCCACTTTTGCTGTTTTTCAGTTTTTGACATAATTTGAAAATGCCTGCTGTCCTATATATTGTTTGTAAATTTCATGATGTATGGACTAAAAGAATCGGTTCAAAATTACTTGGAAAAACATCTGGTTCCACAGACTTAAATGAAAAGTAAAGTAGGTTTTTATTTCTCCTGTAAAGTTGCTATTTTGGAGATTTTACAGATTTTGTTCTAACAGCAGTAATATAGCATTAGAAGCCAGCAACCAGAAGGTTGTGCGTTCAAATCCCAGGGCTGACTGTGGACACCTGGCTGTGCGCTTGGGCGAGGCACTTAGCTGCCCTTGGTGGCACTGCCTCCAGACTGGGCAGCAAAGTGGTCAGTTTCATTGATAAAGTATGTATTATACTGCAGTGTAAATTCCTAATGTTATAGACCACCCTAAAATATGCTTGGAAAACTTTAATATTTTTAAAAAGGTAAAATGAAGAAGATTCACAATTCAGCACTATTTCTATGTGGCTATTCAAATTCAAGCAAATTTGTCACACTATGTTGTGGCCTTTGTACAAATAGGACTATAGTAATATTATAATAGCCTTATTTCTGTTCAGACGACTCTCGGGTGGGTTTGATCTGCTCATCAGAGGCAAAAGCAGCCAGAGCTAAGAAAGTTTGGAATTCATGTTCAAAATTTAAAAACTCTACTTTTTACTCGGATTGTTATGCTGATAATAGAATTTGTAGTGAAACAAACTAAGAAATTAGAAAGTAATGCAAATTTCACTAGCAGTCTCAGATTTTTGGATCTCACTATACATCTGGGGTTTTTTGAGCGAGATAACGAAACCAAACTGAATCGTGGGAAAGGACAGATTTCACGATGCAGTGAATCGTTTCTTAAAGAATCGTGATCAAGAATTTAATCTAAAAACAAGATCCTGGGTGTGTTTACATGCACGGAATAATCCGGCCACTTCATGACACACCTTTTAACTGGCAAATATGAATCAACATCATCTAGAAGACGAACTATATATTTAACTTCTGTATCTTGTCACATTTTTTTTTCAGCATCGCTCTTAAAGTGTCACTTCCATTTTGCGGCTGCGGCTGCTGCTTGCTGCACGGCTCTGCCCTCCGTTTGCGCTCATGCACAGACTAAGAAGTCAGAGAAAGAGCAAACATACGATGAAAAACCCGACTACAGAGCCAAAATCCAGAAAGAAATCAGATAATTACCTTAATCTGATCCAAGAGTTTAGTCCCGCTGTTAACCTGGCCATTTCATTCATCTGATAAGGATCATATTATTGGTGTGAATGTAAACGCACTCATTGATTCTGTCAGTCTGTTTTTTAAACGATAGCTCAACGACCCAATTTTGGTCAGACATATTTGTGCTGGGCAGCCACACAGTGAAGAATGTGTGCCATTTTAAAAAAAGAAGAAAAAAAAAAAAGAACACAAACAGAAAAAAGACTAAAGAAAACAAAGGCAGGTGAAGTTTTGAAAATGTACGCATGTCCTCCGGGGTATATTTTGGTTTGTCCATCTGAACTTTTACGACCGAAATATTCTATAACTGCATGAAATAAATGTACGTTTTGTTTTTGTTTTATTTATTTATTAATTTGTTTGTTGTAAAAGCTCAAATGAACAGAAAACGTGTTTTATGATCACACACATTACTATATGCTTACAGTTTAATGCTGGAAGCCAGAAATCTTAGACGCTCTTTGTACTGTTGTATAAAAATGATGTTTACAGAGCAGATCACTGAAGAGACGCCATCTGTTTCTAGTTTATAGCCCAGATTTGTGGAAAAATGGGTCGACTTTCAGTAGAAAAAAAGTTGTGAGTTCAGCTTCTTTTATTATAAGGGTTTAAAATGATGTCACCCGTCTATTTGCCTGGAAAGAAGACAGTTACAGCTCTCATATGACACCCACCTTCTGAATGTAGCTTATGAAATATGAAGGTTATAAAGCATATGACAAAGTGCCTTTTGGAACCACCGGTGGTCTCAAGGACTTGAAGAGGTTAATGCTGCCTTTGATATGAGCCGAAAACTGAGAGACTGCAAAAAAAAAAAAAAACAACAACACATTCTGTCCTCAAAGAGATGCATCAGATTTAGCACTTAATGCAATGTGTTAAAATATTCCATAATACCACAAAATGTGTTAAGCGTCACACAGAAATGCATAAAACAGTTAACACAGATGGACGTGTTGTTCGCTAACACTTCATTTATGAGAGTGTGGGATTGAAGAGCTGTGGAATCACACTGAGCTGAGCTCAGAGTTGAGAGCTAATCAAAGATTTGGCTTCTATTTTATTTGCACCTCTTTTAATTCCCTTTTATTTAAAACATCGATTAACAAATCTGCGACTGAAGCCTAATTCTGTGATTAAAACCTTGATTTGCTATTCATTCACTGTGCAGTCTTAGGCACCCAAGACACATTTTCAAAATCTATTTATTTGTGTAGTTTGTGTTTATTTGCTGAGAAAAGTGTTAATATTTTAATAAACAAAATTGATAGAATATTAATTAATAATGAATATATATATATATATATATATATACATACCCAAGAAATTCTTGTTACTTTTTATTGTTTTTATGTTTATTTGAATTATGAATATGACTTTATTTTAATGTATACTGTGATAAACTCACTGCTGAGGTAAATAGTTTAAAAATTTGCTTAGATGCCTAAAACTTTCCCACACTACTGTATATCCTATATACAGTCATATACAGTCACAGAACACATGTCTCTACATCTGAATACCCAATTACACCCATAAAAAAACATAAAATATAAAATGTGCCATAACATATACTGTGTATGAACAACTGTGTATATGACAGTGTACATTTCATTGAAATCACCTCATCTGGAAGTAAAAGTCTGTTTACAGTCATAGTGCAGCAGGACTTTACACATCCACACGCTCAAAAATGATAGTTCTTCAAGGGTTCTTTAGCAAAAAAAATGGTTCTGTATAGAACAATGAACACTCGAAGAAACCTTTGTATGATTAAAGGGTTCTTTGCATGTTGACAGGGTTATTCAGGTTAACGGAGAATGTGCTGCAGATGGGTCTATACATTCTTCTATTATAACAAGCTTGACTTTGCATCAGTAGAAGAACATTTTTAGTGTTATATAGAACTATTTGAAGAAGGTTCTATGTAGAACCATCTACAGTAAACCTGAAGAACTATTCAATCATGCATAGGGTTCTTAGAGTGTTCATGGTTCGATACCATGAATCATTGTCTTTACTAAAGAGTCAATAAAGAATCATCGTTTTTAGGTGTGTATATTTACTGTAAAACTGCTGATGAGGGTTTAAAGGTAGTCCTGATTAGTGTTAAACTAGGTTTACCTTTGATTTAGTCCAAGTTTAAGCTCAGCCTATCTTGGTGTAACGTATCAGTTCTCTCATTTGGGTCCTTGAGTTAAAAGTTGAAGTACTCCTGCTTTAGATCAAGTACAAAGATTAATTCAAATGAGCTTCACTATTTATAACCACATTGAGGCTCATGATTTCACGCCTGTGTGTGTGTGTGTGTGTGTTTACTGTGCAGGTGGAAATCATGGTGCTGTGTGTGACACTGTTGGACATGGTGGTCTCCGCTATTCTCATCATCTTCATGTATGCTGAGAAACGCAACCTCGAGAAAAACAGCTCTAGTTCCAGCACTCGGCGAGAATAAACCGAGAAGAAAAAATCTCAGACCTGCTGGACAAAACCAAATTATTCAAACAGAAATGACCTGAAGAATCTCCAAATACTACCAGCCTGGAGACTCGCCAAGAATCCATAGAACCTAGAACAAGCAATTTAAATAGAATTTTCAAGCGCACACACACACACACACACACACACACACACATATTTTCTAAGCCGCTTCTCCCTCAGGGTCGCGGGGGGTGCTGGAGCCTATCCGAGTGGTCAATTTTCAAGCAAATTTCAAGAAATATTAAAGAGCCAGTTCAGGGAAAAAAATTGAATTTACATTATTTTCCCACCACCAAAATGACAGTGTCTATAAAACATGGACCAATCTCTGAAAATGAACCCTTGTGTGGTGTTGATGTGTTTGTTACTCAGTGGGAACATTGTTTTTTTTTAATCAACATAACAATTTATGTGAAAATACCAGATGTTTAAAATATCACAAGTGCCCAGTGTAGGGTTCACCTTCAGCAGCTGTAGCCAGTCAGCAGCCTGTCCAAGTTGTCCACCCTGACACACACACACACATACATATATATATATATGTGTGTGTGTGTGTGTGTGTGTATATATGCAAACACACACACACACACTATAAGCAGGCCATGTTGGAGGAGAACAGAGTGAAGGACACAGCACTTCCACACTTTTACTCCCCCGGGGGTTCAGCCAACACCACATGTGTAATGTAAATGTGTGGGGGATGAACAGTCCATCACAGAAAATGAGCAAAGGCCAAGGAATCTGAGATTGAAATAATAATGAATAAAACAATAAACATGGGTCCCACTGACTTGAACACCACACAAGGGATAGATTAACATTTACCCTTCCCCCAAATGACATACTGTTACCTATAATTATCCACATAAACTTTACACGCAGTTCGGATGCATGTGTACGACATTTAGCAACTGCTATATCTGCGCGGGGCTTGAATTGTAACCATACTTCGATTTTTTTAACTCACGCAAGTCGTGAGACTCTCTGAGACCTTTATGTTGTGAATGTTATCTACTCTGTATATAAAGAGTCTGTGACTGTACTGATAGTTTCTAGCGGCGTTTGATGCAGAAGCTGAAACTTCTGCTTTTTTTAGTTTCTCACTATAAGTACGCTCGTCCTTTCTGTTCGTAGAGCCTGTTTGGGCAGCGGTTTTTCCTGTGGTCAGAACCAGAATGAAGATGTTTTGTGAGGTGGAACTTACAAGTGACACTGTTCCTCAAGCCTCTGTTGCTGTTGAAAAAATCAAACGTAACACAAAGCTGGGAAAAAAAGGATTTTATTAGTAGTTCCAGTCCTAAACATTAAGCTCGAACTTTTTGCTGTACAGACAAATCATGCTTACATAAAAAGCTTTAGTAGGTAAACTGACTGCTTGTCCAAACTGCTGTGCATTTTTCTGAATGTAAAAAAATGACTTTTGAAAATGTTCGTCAGTGATACAGTGATTCATTCACTCACTGTTCAGTCAGCGTACTGCATAGCAATTCAGTCCATTTGCTAAAAACAGCATGAAATGTTTTATATATATGTACAATAATCAGTCTTTGATATGACCATGGGTCAGTCCACGCTGGTCCAGTGCTTCTCCTTGGATCCAAAATCCAAGCGGTGTTGAGTCATGCAGAAAATGGTGTCACAGGATTCACAGCTTTGGAGAGAAAAAGAAAAAAAAGAGGAGAAATTTTTTTTAAAATATGACCCTTACTGCATGCAAGTAGCTACAAACAGCAGTTTTATTTGTATTTATTGTTTGTTATATGAGCTTTGCACATATATAGAACTTATGCCACAATGAAATAAAAATGATGAGAGTTTTGTCTTAGGCTGTAAGATATAAGATCATTTTATACAGATAGAATTATATAATATAATTTTGTACAGATTTATGTCAAGCAATTAGTGGTAGTGTGTGAAGTTTCCTATCACCGTCAGAACAAAAGCTCGTATCTCCATTTTTGTCGTTTTTCAGTTTTTGAAATGAATTATTTAAAAATGCCTGCTGTCCTTTACATTGTGTGTAAATTTCAAGATGAATGGACCAAAACAAGCAGCCCAAAGTTACTCATTTTGGGGATCCAACGTTTTGTGTCCCTCACAGCTTAACCCACTTTTACATTCTCCTCTGACGGAACTGCTAATAAAATAAACGTGTTGGAAGAAAACCTTGTACCTCCGTTTTTGACGTTTTTCGTTTGTTGAAATGAATCGTTTAAAAATACCTGTTGTTCTTTACATTGTATGTAAATTCCATGATGAGTGGACTAAAAGAAATGAGCCAAAATTGCTTTGGGGGTGGGGTCTGGTTCCACTGACTTACATTAAAAGCAAAGCAGGTTTTTTTCCTTCTCCTGTAAATTTACCATTTTGGAGATACAAGCTTTTCTTCATACGATATACACTCTATAAAAATTGTTTCTTCAAGGGTTCTAAAGTAAAGACAATGAATCTATATATATATATATATATATACCATGAACATTCAAAGAATGTTTGCATGCTTAAACGTTTCTCTGCATGGTGAAACGTTTCTCTGCTCCCTGGGCGCCGTGGATAGGGCTGCCCACCGCTCCGGGCAAGTGTGCTCACTGCCCCCTAGTGTGTGTGTTCACTAGTGTGTTTGTGGTGTCTCACTTCACGGATGGGTTAAATGCGGAGGTGGAATTTCCCCGGTTGTGGGATCAAAAAAAAAAAAGTATCACTTAATTATTCAGGTTGATGGAAAATATATATGCAGTATATGGTTTTATATAGAATCTTCTTTATAGCAACCAAAATGGTTCATTGTTACAAGCTTTTTCAAAGAGGTTCTTTATAGAACCATATACAGCACAGTCTTCATCAATCTAAAGAGCCACTGAAGCTTGCAAATGGTTCTGAGTGTTTATGGTTCTATGCAGAACCGCTGAAAAAAGTCTTATTTACTAGTGTAGTCGATTAGCTATTGCTTTTCACCTATTTCCGTTTTTTTCTGAACATATACTAAGCAGAAATAAAATATGAATGAACTGTACATGTTTAAAGGGACTGTACCATTAAAATTTGTTCCATTCCTCCAGTGTTATTTGATTACGGTCAAAAAGCAAACGTATGTATAGCCATAATGAAGTCAGGAGTGATGTCACAGCTGCAGCTTGTCCCTGTATTAGACCGACTTTAGCTTCTAACTGTAAACCTTCAAAGAGCACCTACATGGTAAGTGTTCTTGTGATAATACAGCCAGTGAGTGTGGATGTAAATATGAGACATTTATGTCTCATATGTGCAAAATATGAAACATATTAATAGGACGTTAGATTGAGGTAAGGGGGGAGGATGATTAAGCGGGGAAAAGAAAGCATGCAGAAGACAAAAAACACCCAAATCACCCAGGAAAAAGGCCCAACAAACCTGCTCAGCCTTTTAGCACCAGCACCTCAATGCAGACCCACAGAAATACACACCACATGCAAATTAAAGCTATTAAAAAGCTCACATTGACCAGAGGAACTGATCTAGGAACAGCTGTGTCCTTTATCGGTCACATACTCACAGTATATCTGATCCTAAATCAGCACTCATGCCATGAGAAATCTGATAAAGCCCACTGTGGTGCACAGGTAAACCCACTGCTTAGAAAGCAGTTTTGCAAAAAACCGACCTTACAAACTTTAACCCCTTGCAAACTGTACACAAGTACATCACAGCTATAAACAGTGCACAGACGACACATGCAGCCCAGACATGCTGTCTGACACAAAAGCCCACCTTTATCAAGTGTCTCAGAGTAAGAGTTTTGATCTCCGTTCTCAGTCATATAATAACTGTCTGTTACTGTAATGTGCTGTGCAGGAGTCTCAGGCAGCTGAGAAATTTGTTTAAACATCTGTATACGAAGAAAATGAGTGTTTTATGGCATTAAAGTCTCTCTATAAGTTATATCTACATCAAATAAATGCAGTAACATTGTAAGAACGTGTTGCTATGTGTATGTAAGTTAGAAGCACCTGATTTAATCGTAGGTGCATGGTAACTATAAATACTGGACTTCTTTGAGAAGAGCTTTTGAAGCGGATAGGCTAACACAAATACATCACAATGCATTCTTTATCTCTATTTGTTCTAATGTTTTTGTTTTTAAAATGCTCTGAAAAAAGATTCACGTATCGTAAGACATTTGCACAGAACTGCACATGATACTCTGATCCTAAAACAGCACTCGTGCAATGAGAAACTTGATAAAGACCCATTTAAAGTGCTGCCGCTAAAGCTGCGAATGAGGAAATCGGGACAAACAAAGCTTCACTTCATGCTCTTTACTTACTGATCTAAACCCTTTGATTCAGACCAATGTTGAGAGGCCTATAGATACATGAGACGGCTTGTTCTGGTGAAAGAAAATATCAAAAAGACTTCAGGTTGAACCTTGGAGGAGGGATGATGGATGGAAATGAAGGTGGCCTGTTTCTTAGTAGGTGAGAAAGTAGGTTAGCATGTGTTCTCTTCAGTTCCTCTAAGGAGGCCTAGTAAGCAATCACTACAAGCATCCACTAATGTGCACTATAGTGTTTACTACGCGTGGGTGTTGAGTGGGGTGGTAATAGTGCACTAACCGCAGTGATGAAGTTGCTGGGCTCGGATGGAAGCTCCTGCTCTTTGTGAAAGAGAACGGAAGATGAGGAGGACGATGACGATGAGGGAGCGGAAGAGGAGAGAAAGGACGAAGGCTCTCCGCTGGAGTAGGTGTCCATGTGCAAAGGAGGGTGAAGAGGGACGGTCAGCGAGGTTACAGTGGTCACTCCATCGCTGGACACACTCTGAGAAGACGATTCTGAGCTCTCTGTGACTGATGAGAAGCAGAGAAGGACAGTAGTGAGCTGGGTCTGAGAATCACACTGTCCTCCAGTTCAATTTAATTTTACTTTTTAGTGGCACATTTACATCCTCACATCCCCTTACGTTCCTACTACAGCTATGAGATCGTCCAGCCTTCTAGCTACAGACAGAAGCCCAGAACTCCGGCCCAAGTTCTCACAGTTCTCCCCTTCCCTCAATCTTCCCTCACACTACCACCACCATGTTGAGTGGTGGTAGTATGAGGGGCAAGTTCTGAACTCGCAAAACCAAATATACATTTTTTTTACAGTAGCTCCTCTATTCCTGTGCTTGTTGATGACTAAAGTC
Organism: Pygocentrus nattereri; assembly: GCF_015220715.1. Classification (NCBI taxonomy): domain Eukaryota; kingdom Metazoa; phylum Chordata; class Actinopteri; order Characiformes; family Serrasalmidae; genus Pygocentrus; species Pygocentrus nattereri. The sequence continues at coordinate 9,568,086 of NC_051234.1, read as the reverse complement.
ATGACTAAATGTAAAGAGGCTCTACTCCAAGTGCTCCAGATTTCTATTGGTCCATTCATCATGATATTTTCACACAGCAGTCGTGTCGAAATGACGTAGAAAAATAAAAATCGCCAAAAATGGAGACACTTTTTTTTTTTTGTCTTTTTGCATGGTAAAATGGTAAAAGGAAAAAAACATACTTTCATTTCAATTTTAAAAAATTTTTTACCCAATTTCTCTAATTACCTCTAATAATACAACCTACTCACCCAGAGAGAGCGAGGCCATTTGTGCTCTCTTGGACTCCCGGCTACGGACGGCTGTAGCATCACCAGGGATCAAACTCGCAATCTCCTGATGACACGGCCAACGCTTAGACGGTTGCGCCACTCGGGAGCCCCATACTTTACTTTTAATGTAAGTTAATGGAACCAGTCTTTTTTTTCTGAGTAATTTAGTCCATTCATCATGACTTTTACATACAATGACAGACATTTTCAAAATACGTCAAAAACCGAAAAACGACAAAAATGGAGATACGAGGTTTCCTTCCGACAGCAGTGATATGCAAAGCTATATAGAACCGTTTTGAAAATGGTTCTATAGAGCACCAAAAAAGGGTAACAACAACATGTAACAATAGAAAGACCATTTTTGGTGCTTTATAGAAGCATTTTCAAAAGGCTTCCGTACAGAAGCACATACAGCACATTCTCCATCAATCTCAAGAACCATTTCATAATGTAAAGAACCACTTAAGAATGAAATGGATCTATACTGAACTACATAGAACCATTCCCATTCCAGTGTATGTGACCAGTATGTTCACTCTTAAGACAATGTTTAAATATTTAAACACTCAATGACAAACCGTTACTAAAATGTCATTTCAGTGACCCTGGTACAATTAAGGGTCAGTCTTTCATATATTGTCCAGCCTCACTGTTCACTCACCGTTCAATACAGAGTGCTGTGAAAAACAGGTAATAACACTCCCCCCACTGCCCCCCCGTAGTTTCATATAATTTCTTAGAAAACCTGCACCGGTAGCGTGTGAAGCATCGGGACACTGATAACTGCTGCGTCCACTACAAGCTGTTGCACAACCATTCTACATACGCCCATGAGGTCAGGTGTTACTTTTATTGTCTTCCTCCTGACATTGTTCACTATTAGCCTCAATCAGTTTTTACCAGCTTAACCACACAGCGCCAGAGTGGCCCCTGCAGAGAGAGCGTTAGCTGTAGTAGTGGTTTCTTTAGAAGCAAACACACCACAGAGGCCCATTTCCTGCTGAGCTTCCTGTGTTGGCTGCGCTTCGGCCTGCAGACCGTCACTCTGCCCTGCACGCGCTGGCTTTGATGCTTGATATTGGAAAATGTTTCTGTTATCATACCGCTGCAGTGAGCATCAGATGTTACTCACTCATCAAAAATACACAAGCCACAAAAAATCAAACACTTTTTCTCAGGCCCTTTTTTTCTCAGCCATTCAGACAATGTTTGTAAGATGAGCACGCTCATCAAAAAAACTCACTGGCCACTTTATTAGAAACACCTACCTTGTACTTCTACTAACTGGTCACTTTATTAGAAACACCTACCTTGTACTTCCACTCACAGGCCACTTTATTAGAAACACCTACCTTGTACTTCTACTAACTGGCCACTTTATTAGAAACACCTACCTTGTATATCTACTAACTGGCCACTTTATTAGAAACACCTACCTTGTACTTCTACTAACTGGCCACTTTATTAGAAACACCTACCTTGTACTTCTACTAACTGGCCACTTTGTTAGAAACACCTACCTTGTACTTCTACTAACTGGCCACTTTATTAGAAACACCTACCTTGTACATCTACTAACTGGCCACTTTATTAGAAACACCTACCTTGTACTTCTACTAACTGGCCACTTTATTAGAAACACCTACCTTGTACTTCTACTAACTGGCCTCTTTATTAGAAACAACTAACATACAGCTCCACTTGTAGGTGTACAGTTAAACACTGACATCCATCTGTTGCTGCACAGTTTATCAGCTGCAGCATTCATCGCTAGTCAGTTTCTGACCACAGGAGCACTCTATTTGATTGAATTCTCAGCACAGCAGTGACACTGCCTTAGCAGTGTATGTGGTGCTGGCAGTGGTGTTGCTGAGTGTCAATGTTAGGTTGAGAGTTTACCCAAAAATATCCAGCTATAAGCAGCTCTGTGGTCAGATGCTGACCACTGATAAATGAATGTAAATTGCCTCTTGCTGCCTTGCATCTCTGTTTTGTGTCTGGTTTGCTTTAGGTTTTTTAATTATGCTTTATTATTATACTTTAATTACTTATGACTAATAATGCTGAGCCTCAATAATAAATAATAAACACAATAATCCCTTACACTCTGAGGGCCAGAGTGCCAAATTAGGCATAACTCTAGAATAAAAAATAATTTTTGGCGATTCACCATCATCTACAAAAAACACACCGGAATTTAACATGTAATGTAATTTATTTAAATTTGACACCTTTACATCTTTCCAAGTCATTCTGGGTTGTTTCGTTTGGTCCATTCTTAATGAAATTTAAACATAATATAAAGAGCATTAGGCATTTTCAAATTATGTCAACAACTGAAAAACAACAAAAATGGAAATCTGAAATATTTTCTTCCTTTCTTCTTCTATTTAATAAAGTGGACAGGGGTTTCTAATAAAGTGGCCATGACTAAATGAATGAGGACCAGGGTCTTTAAATATAACTGTGAACAGTGTATTCTGACTGTAACTCACTCATGGACGGCTGGGTGCTCACATCCTGCTCCAGCTCGTCCTCCTCAATGCAGTCGTAGGGCCAGCCGGGCAGCGTGTGTGGGTGTGTGTGCGTGAGTGTGTGTGATGGGGAGGTGTATGGGTGCAGGTTAAGGAAGGAGGAGGAGGAGTGGCTGCTGGAGGAGGAAGAGCTGCTGTTGGAGATGGTGGAGTGGGGCCGTTTAAATGGGCTGGAGTGGTCCAACGGGGAAACAGGGACGGAGGAGCGTGAACGAGACTCTGAGGTAGAGAGAGAGAGAGAGAGAGAGATAGAGAGAGAGAGTGAGAGAGAGAGGCTAGATGAGGATAAGGTTATTTTGATGAGCAAACTACAGCCACACTGATATATCACCTTTCTGATAATATCAGCCAGTATTTACAACCGATTTTGTGTTATAAGTTAACGTGGCTGCCTTAGTGACACTGAATTAAACAGCAAGTTAACACAGAATAAAAGATTATTGTTCTGTTAACAATTACAGTCCAATACAATCTAAAAGAGAAAAGAGGAAAAAAGAGGTTGAGAAAAAGAAAGTAAGAAAAATACAACACATATCTAATAATAATAATAATAATAATAATAATACTAGGGGGAGGAGGCAGCTGAACATTAAAATTTGTAACTTATCTAGGGCATCAACATTGTCTATCCCAGCCTGTGCTGTTTTAGGGGTCTCATAACATCCTCCGTCTGCTAAATGGTCAGTCATCAGCAGCTCATTTCGAGCTCTGCAGTGCAGACTTACACCGTCTCATAACGTTTAGCATGAGAATAACGTGTTATAAGTCAAAACAGAAAGAAAAGAAAATATGGCCTAATTAACAAACCAGAAAAGAATGCAGTGCAGATGCAGGTTTGATCTTAAATGGTAATAAAATAGTTCAGTAAAAACTTCTGTGGGTGAATAAAATTTAAACACAGTGATTATATGTGTGTGTGAACTTCAATAGCTTTAAATGGCGCATGTTGAATTCACTCTCTAAGCTGGGTTTGGACCTAAATGTCTATGTGTGAGAGAAACAGAGTACCTGTCCCTTTCATGATGTAGTCGACGGCTCGGTCACTGATGGCCGCTTCACTGGGCTTGATGTCCATAAACGGTTTGTTCCCGATACCCATGGAAACCATCTCCTGCATTCGCAACTCTAATGTTCAGAAAAGCAAAGTGCAGGTAAGATACATGATATATGTAAATGACCGCTGTTCTCATTGGCTGCCATGTATTTTGCCTAATTCAAAAAGCAGTCCGTCAGGCCTAAACACCCTCTATTGCTCCTGTATATGGTATATGTATCATGTATCATGGATATATCTAAACATGGTCATGGTTGTGACATCACAGTCATGATAAATTCAAAGAGGGCCGTTTCTGCAGCTTAGTTTCCATTTAAGGATGGTAAGATGAAAAACCTTATTCATGTTGGCATCGTACATCAAACTCTTTAAATATATACAGTTTCTCATGACGTGGGCGCATCAAAATATGAAGTTTCGCAGTAGAAATGTGTGACTGTAGACTGACCTCGGTTCCTCAGCGCCTGTCTCCACAGGATTTTGCCGATGATGGCCGTCCAGGCTGCTTTGGTCTCGCTAGAGTTTGCCTGCAGGATGAAAGTGTCCTGAGACTTCCTGCGACGAAACCAAATCTCAAAGCGCAGGCCGCTCTCGCCAACGTTCTCTGTCATCCCGATCTCTGCAGTCTGCAGAACATGTAAATAATACATGCTAAACTGCTTCAGGCTGTATGTACGGTCATATACGCACATTCACACGACTTTATGGACTGGTACGGAAGCATATTCTTTCAAAATTAAATGCGAATTTAAAATGTTAAAATTAAAAAGAAAATACAACTGCATTTCCCCTATGAGTGTGCATAATTTAAGACAATTCAAATGCAAAATGTGTATTTGCATTTGCATTTCTGTGAATAATGGCATGAAACAGTATGTGCAGTTCTGTTTGCAATTACATTTTTACTGTCATCGAGGCACAAACAGACGCAGCGGGTGAGACCTCAGGAAGGACTTTTTGGTGGGTGTTTTAAGAGGAAGTAATGAAAAAAGTCTAAACTTTGGCAGTGCTACAGCATTAGTGACTGCTGCTCGTGCTGAAATGAAAATGTAATGGTAAACAGGATTGCAAATGCATTTTTATTTTGGCAGAGCCAGGGTGGTGAGGCAGGTGACGGTGAGGAAATGCAATTGCAAATGGGCAAATGTTATTCTGATATATGAATAAAAGTAATGTTAAAAGCACTTTGCTTTACCATATTAACTTTTTCCAACCATTATATACGCAAAAATGCAAATACACATTTTCCATCTGAATTTGAATTCTGTTATAATAATAAAGCACACTCATATGGGAAATGCAATTATCTATTTCAGAATCAGAATCAGAAGAAGTTTTATTGCCATTGACAATGGCAATAAAACTTCTTCTGATTCTGATTCTGATTATTTTTGTTGGCTTTGTCAAATTTGCATTTGAATTTGAAAGAAAAACCAGAATATGCTGCCATAGACTAGGGAGTGAACAGTACACCTTCCCAATTTAAAGGGCCTGTACTCTAAATATTTCTTCTATTTAATTTTTTCCCCCCAGTTATGACATTTGTATGGGTTTGGGTCAAAATTCATGTTACATGACAATTTTCTCGTCTCTCATTATTGAATGTGTTTCTCACTGTGCAGCTGAGACCTGTTCTGACAGGTATACTATATGTAAATTCACTGTTTGCCTATAGTGTTTACATGCTACACCCTTTTAAACTCTTTCATTAACAAAAGGTAAATATAATGTTCCATTACAGGATTTTTTGGTCCCATGCTGTTTTGACTTTGTGAATCTTACTTCTTGAAGATGTTTGAGATGGTAGAAATCCTGTGGTCTGTACCTTGAAGGACTGTTTGTAGATGTAGATGTCATATCCTCCCTCAATCTTTTTGGTCTTGCTGAACAGGATGAGGTCTTCGAACAGGAAAACGTGTCGCAGATACTTTTTGCGTCCACACCACACCATGAACTCATCTTGGCACCTCAGCTGCCCCTGCTCCTTCAGATTCACCTAAACATCAAAGAGGGAGGAAAAGAAACAACCATAAATAACCTCAGTACCAGCACATTGTCTTTTTCTCCTCATTTGTTTTAGATCATAACAGATACAGTATAATCACATACACTATTTTGCCAAAAGTATTCGCTCCTCTGCCTTCACGCGCATATGACATTGAGTGACGTCCATTTCTTAATCCATACGGTTTAATATGATGTCAGCCCACCCTTTGCAGCTATAACGGCTTCAGCTCTTCTGGGAAGGCTTTCCACAAGGCTTAGGAGTGTGTTTGTGGGAATATTTGATCATTCTTCCAGAAGCGCATTTGTGAGGTCAGACGCTGATGTTGGACGAGAAGGCCTGGCTCTCAGTCTCCGGTCTAATTCATCTCAAAGGTGTTCTATCGGGTTGAGGTCAGGACTCTATGCTGGCCAGTCAAGTTCTTCCACACCAAACTTGCTCGTCCATGTCTTAATGGACCTGCTTTGTGCACTGGTGCGCAGTCATGTTGGAACAGGAAGGGGCCATCCCCAAACTGTTCCCACAAAGTTGGGAGCATGAAATTGTCCAAAATCTCTTGGTGCTGAAGCATTAAGAGTTCCTTTCATTGGAACTAAGGGGCCGAGATCAACTCCTGAAAAACAACCCCACACCATAATCCCCCCTCCACCAAACTTTACGCTTGGCACAATGCAGTCAGACAAGTACCGTTCTCCTGGCAACCGCCAAATCCAGACTTGTCCATTGGATTGCCAGACGGAGAAGCGTGATTCATCATTCCAGAGAACACGTCTCCTCTGCTCTAGAGTCCAGTGGCGGCGCTTTACACCACTGCATTCAACGCTTTGCAATGCACTTGGTGATGCAAGGCTTGGATGCAGCTGCTTGGATATGGAAACCCATTCTATGAAGCTCTCTACGCTGTTCTTGGTCTAATCTGAAGGCCACATGAAGTTTGGAGGTCTGTAGCGATTGACTCAGCAGAAAGTTGGCGACCTCTGCGCACTATGCACTTCAGCATCCGCTGACACTGCCCTGTCATTTTACGTGGCCTACCACTTTGTGGCTGAGCTGCTGTCACTTCACTTCCACAGACAGTTGACTGTAGAATATTTAGTAGTGAGGAAATTTCACGACTGAACTTGTTGCAAGGGTGGCGTCCGATCACAGTACCAAGCTGGAGTTCACTGAGCTCCTGAGAGAGACCCATTCTTTCACTAATGTTTGTAGAAGCTGTCTGCAGGCCTAGGTCCTTGTTTTTATACACCTGTGGCCATGGAAGTGATTCGAACACCTGAATTCAATTATTTGGATGAATACTTTTTTTTTTGAGTGAATACTTTTGGAAATATAGTGTATCATAAAACAAATTTATGAATCAAGTGACTTGAACTGATTAAAATCCTCCCTAGACTAACTAGTGAACATGCATATTTATGTTGTTCAGTAAAATGAATCAGCATGTGGAACTGGAGCTTTCTGTGAGTTACCGTGTTTCCCATCACTGTGTAAAAAAAGCTGCATGTTGCCTTTACTGTTGGATATACTCTAATAGATTCTGAGCAAGTGTGTGCACGCATTGCACTGATCATTGATTTGCTTCATCAGATAAACAGTAAAAGGACACTGAAGGTGTGGTAGTTGTGACTCAAACAAAAATGAAGTCTCTGAATTTTCAGCTTTAGTAGATCATCTTTTACAAATGAGACGTCAAACTGTGCCATTTTTAAATGTGAAGAGCGTTTTTTGTGTAGACAAGGGTTCATTTCTGAGGATTCAGAACTGGCATTAAAGGCTAAGTAGCTGGTTTAGGCTACGCTGCTTACATCACATCCACGGATGGCGTCCATGGCCAGCAGGTCGTTGCCATGGCGAAGCTGGAACTTGACCATCTCCTCTGCTGCCCTGAGGTCAGTGAGCTCCTGCTCCTGAGACTGACTGCACTCCTTTATCAGGTCCTTCAGCAGCAGGGCATATTTACTCATCCTCTGGATGGGCTTCAGCAGGTAGGAGGCCAGGTCCATCTTATCCTCCAGCTCCACCTGTTTGTTCTGGTGAAAGCAGGGGCAGAAAGAAAGATCTTTTTCATGTGCATATTGTAGGCAACAGTCAAAGCTGCCTTCTAGCCTTCACAACTTCAGAACGTTTTAAGCTACAGACACGGTTCACACATCAGAACACTCAGCAGACCCTCACTAGCCAGCATGAGCTGTAACGTCAGCATCAGTAAGTAATCCAGCTGGGAAAACCACCCAAAATCCTGATATCAGCACTATGTCAATTTATATTACAGTCATGTAAAGGACTTTGATGTAGCACTCTGAGCACGGCCTGTGTTTTCTATCACCAACTAGTCTATAAAAAATGTTATGAGTTCAGAAATATAGACTGTAGGTGGACATTGTGTGGCCTTGGCTAATAACTTAATGTACTGAGTACTCCTGATTTTTAGCATCCTGCTCAGTTGTACCTCCTCAAACTGTACCTAACATATTTTATTATGTAAGTAACATGTCTCACCTTGAAGAAGCTGTTTCCATGGCTGGTCAGCAGAGCATCTGAGCGAGGTTTGTTTTTGCTGTACAGAGCATACATGCCAAACTGCTCCTCCTGTGAATTAAACACAGTTTAAAAGTACTTATCCTTAAGGCTTCTTCATTCTTGTGATGCTAATTGGTGGAGTATAATCTACTGTTACTGGTTGGCTACACTAACTCATACTTTTCAGTTGTGAAGTCTTTGTGAGAAAAGTGCTGTAAGAGCCACAAACTGTAAGAATCACATTGACTCATATTTGCACATGTATTGTGGTCAGGAGGACTCACATGTCGCAGGAAGCAGCTGCTGACGGACAGAGGAGTATGTGCACATCGCTCCAGATCTTTGAGGAAGTACTGGCTGTGGAAGTCGCACAGCTTCTCCAAGTTCCCGAAGATGATGCTGCGTTTGCCCCTCAAGTCCTGCGGCAGGTCCAGCCTCTCCATCTCGGGGAAATAATGCTCGATGATGTATGAAAGGGAACGCACATATTCCCTCTCTGTGGAAATCATCTCATCCATAATGTGCTGTATTTTACTGCAGGAGAGGAAAAGCATTAGGTCAAGCAGTCTATAACTGTAAATATCACAAATATGACACAATATAAAACAAAATGATACAATCACTATTATCTATTCAAGTTCAGGGGTTTTCAGTCTAGCCTGAGGACATATTTAATTATGATTTGAGCTTTGCGGGTGTTTGTCCTTGCTGATATCAAAACAAACAGGAAGAAAAACATGAGAGGTGCAGACTTGAACCTGTTGATGTTTTGCCATGTTAACTGTTTTAAAATTATTATGTAATATAAACTGAACGTGTAGCAATTATGACAACTGTGACAATCATAATTCTACACTTCCAAGGCTTAATTAACTTATTCAGGTCTAACTTAACTAAATTGTGTTGAGGAAAATGCCACAGAACTTTTTGTGACTGGTCTGAACTGATGAAATTTTGTACAGTTATATCTTGGATGCACATCCAACGGGACTTTTTTTAAATTACATGTAATTGCTGTATGTTAGTTCACAGCCAAAATGAGATTTTTCCATTGTTTTGTGACCAAAAGTATGAGACAAATTAAGTGATAATTGGTATACGTTTTAATTACGTTGAAAAATGTATTCAAAGAACATATGGTCCTTAAGCTTCAATCTGGATTTTCCTTAAAGTTAAATGAATTAATCGGTAAACAAAAAAACAACAAGCAAGTTGTGGGGCAGTCGTGGGCTGGAGGTTAGGGAACTGGCCCTGTGACCAGAAGGTTGCAGGTCGATCCCCAGGGCCGACAGCACATGACTGAGGTGTCAAGCAAGACACCTCACCCTCAATTGCTCCCCGGGCGCTGTGGATAGGGCTGCCCACCGCTCCGGGCAAGTGTGCTCACTGCCCCCTAGTGTGTGTGTCTATTCACAAGTGTGTATGTGGTGTTTCACTTCATGGATGGGTTAAATGTGGATGTGGAATTTCCCCGTTTGTGGGATTAATAAAGTATAACTTAAATCAATCACTTGACATCATGTAAAGTATCTATTTTCTATTAAGTGCCTTTGGCTCTATCTGACCTGCTCTGTCTCTTGGTTTCTCCTTCACTGAGTCTGCAGAGAGTTCTGGATGGGGACGAAAGGCTGTGGCTGCGGATCAGTGGTGGACTCTTCACCTCCGGCCTGTGCAGCTTCTTCTCCATGCACATGTTATTGCTGACCTCCAGGCCTCTAATGTACACCCCTGTGTATCCGTGGTGCTCCCGCAGCCCCAGCTCATGGCTCACTGTCTTCTTCATGATCTTCTTCAGTGGAGGCTTGCGGTGGCTTTTGTACACCGGCTCTGAGCGACAAGAGTACGAAGAATCCACGGTGCAGTCGCTGTCTGTGTCATCGAAGAGCGACGGAGAGAGCTTCCCGCTGTCTGGAGGGAATGGAAACGGAGAGAAGGGGAAAAGAGAGTGGCTCTTGGAGAAAGGGCCCGCCGAGTGAGGCTTCTTTTCCTCAAAATCAAACAGTCTGGACCCCTGAGGTGGTGGGGTTTCTGGCAGGGGGCTGCTGCTCTCTCCGCAGTCCAGGGACGTTTTCCTGAGCCTCTCAGCTGGTGGGTGGACGCTGGACCCAGGCTCCGAGAGGTCAGAGGAGTTGCGGTCTGGTGTGCCGGTGTCAGGCTCTAATAATAGCAATAATAAAATGTATTAAATATATTATAATGTACACTCTAGTGTACAAAAAGATGATACGTTGAAGGTTCTTTAGTAAAGGGAATGGTTCTATTTGGAACCATAAGATCTACATAGAACCATTTACGCTTAAATGCTTCTTTACATTGTAAAATTGTTTCTTATATGGTTCTATATAGTATCAAAAAGTGTTCTATTGTAATGATGTTAAGCTTCTAACAATAGAAGAATCCTTTCTGGTGCTATTTCAAACCATATATAAGGCATTTTCCATCAATTTGAAAAATAATTTCACCATGCAAAGAACCATTTATGCATAAAATGGATCTAAACAGAACGCAAATAGAACCAATCCTTTTACTAAAGAAACTAATTTATACCACAAATGTAAAAAAAAAAAAACAATATAAATATAGAATATATTATGAATATGCACTAAATATTACTAAAATTGTAAGGGGTGTATTCTTACAATGATTTGATTCAACTATCCTCTTATGGAAACAATTCATTGCATCACGAAATCTCAAATATCACAGGGATTCAATCTGGTACTGTTCAGTAACATAATACAGACAATAAAAACAATATGACAAGTAAACAGTATCAAGTAAACAAGTAGTTGTATCTTTAATTTATTAAATATAATAGTAACATTCTAGATGTTCTATATTCTATATAATAGTAACATTCTAGATTCTATATGCTTGATGTTTTGTGTTTATTGTCCAATTCTCCAGTAACATCTGAGCAAAATCATTCTGAATCGTACCAGAATAGACAAATTATGATGAAAATTGAGATTCCATGATGCTCTGAATCTTTTCCTAGTTGATGTCAGAGATTGACACTTTACATTAGTAGTGATTTAAAGAGGCTACTGACCTTGCAGTTTTTCAGGTGTCTCTGTGGCTCTGGTCAGCGCCTCTTCCAGTCTTCTCCTGGTCTGCTGGCACTCGGTCCAGACAAGGTTCCAGCGCTGCAGCTCACGCGTGCTGCCTAGTGTGGACACCGTCTCATTCAGGGAGCTGAAGTTCTCCAGGGAAAATTTACTGGCCTCGCTGTGGTAGTCCTGTAAAACCTGCAGGACACCTGGAGAGTAGCTAACCCCGCTGTCCTTCACGCTCAGCTGCTGGAAATAATCGTTGCAGTGCGCCATCCACTGGTCAGCCTGCAGGATGGCATGGTTATGCGATTATTTTGATCAGATACATGAAAAAATTACTCTAAACCCCAAATATGCACCTCTTTGTTTTATAATCACTGGTTATAATATGATTAGTCCTGCATTAGAACACCCAAATGAGAGGATGCAGCCTTGAAGATTTCGATATAAACTGTGCACTCAAATGTCCTTCACATGTGACCAATATTTCCATATGAATAAAATAATATATCCAAAAAGTAAGTAAACCTAAAGACAAAACTGAGTCAATTCATCAGTTTTTCAGTGTGCAGAGAAAATCACCAGTGTTGAAATAACACTCTAGTCCAGTTTTGGCCCTTCTGCATGTGTTAAACTGGACTCCAAATTCAATACTGGTTTCCTTTCTGTTAAGTTAAACTTATAATGCAGTCCTTAGAAAGTGATGTAAACAAGTTTGTCTCTCCACGTTGTATGGTACAGTATGTTCTTATGACAAATATCAAAAGGGTCTTTACCGATTCGTAGAACTCGTAGAGCTTGAGCAGGATGTCCAGCTCAGACCGGCGTGTGTCCGTGCGCTGGAGAATGGAGCTGATGTGTTGTTTTAACTCTAGTAAAGTCGAGTTGGACACATGTCTGGACTCCCTCATCAGCGCTGTGGCCTGCTTCTGCCGGACCTGCTTACAGTACAATCACAGCATTAATATACAGCATATATGTGACGAGTTGAGGGAGGAAATATCAGCACTGATGCAGATTTGTAGCATCTTTAGTGTTGATTGACTATTAACAAAAGGAGTAGTAGTCCCAAAGTAGTCCAAACCTATAAAAATGAAAACATCATGTATTTACCTAAACATGAAAAAAAAACAATAACTGATAACTCTAAAAAGCAAATCTTAAACATAACTTTTAATATAAAAAATACCTTTGCCTTGAGCAAATTTAACTTCACTGACGTTCTTTGAAATGTAGGTCGAGACTCAATCTGAGTTTTAAACAGATACAGTTTGGGCATTTTAAAGCACAATTACTGTTTATTTGATTAGTGTAATTGAATAAGAAATAATACATAAAATGTGGCCTGTGTGAAAGTCACCGCACAATTTATATATATATTTTTCCCAGTATATTAGACTTTTTAAATCCCAGCCTTGTTACATACTAAGGTTTATTATTCAGTAACTGCATTGACAACAATCTAAACCCACAATTTATTCTTATACTGTAGAAGCTTGTAGTACAACTTCTGCTGGTGGGTACTGGGCATTTAAAGGGTTCAGCTCAGCAAATAAACAGAAGTTGTGCACTAAAACGCGCAGAAACAAAGCCATATTTAAGTTTGTTCTCTGAGGAGAATGTGTTGTCTTATTTTTTCGTGTTGTGTCTGTGTTACTGTGTTTCTGGAGATGCCCTCTTACCACTGCCTCCTCGCTGAACTGATCCAGGCTTCGCCTCATTTCCTGCAGGGAGTTGAGGGTGAAGTTGAGAGAGTCCAGAGGAGCCAGGTTCTTCTCTGCCTCCACACTGAACCAGTGCTTCATCTGCCCAAAAACACCCACAGGACATGTTATAAAACTGATCTTAGTACTAAGAAAGAACCCTATATAGGCCAATACTACACCAATAAGAGTCCTTGAACAAGACTCTTAACACTACCCTCACCTACCTGTTTAAAATGATCAAACTGTAAGTTGTTCTGGACCAATTGCAGAATGTCATAAATGCAATGTGAATTCTGATGCTTTACACGGTTTTTACTGGCTAGTATTTTACTGATAAACCTTTTTATCAGTAGTGCATTTTATTTTGAGATTTTAGTGGAGATGTTTCTGAGACTAAACAATTTATCCATTCTGTACAACTAAAAACTAATTATTTACAATAAAACGCTTTATTCTGGATAATAAATGATTTGATTAAACTGAATACTGTTACAGTAAAGAGCACAAATTAAGGGTGAGGAATTCGTTTTCAGTGAATATGATTCTGATAACTGATTCCCACTAGCTTTCAGTCATTGTAAGAACATTTTTGGTCAAAGTTTTCCTTTAAACTATCCATCTCACCTGTTCACTCTCCTCCTGGAAGGTGCGGAGCTCCAGAAGGGTCTCCAACTGCTGGAGGGATTTGTTTGACAGAATAACGAGTTTATGGACCTCCTCGTCCATCTGATTGTAGAGTGAACAGGCCATGTCCACAGCATCCCTAGAAAAATGGATCAGAACTTTTTTAGGCAAGTGGTTCCAGCTTGTTTTTGGCCTAAGTTGTTGTTTTCCTTCATAGACAAAGTGATCTTCTAAACATGTTTTACACTCACATACAGTGTAGTGAAGCAAAAACTAGGACCAACAAGAAAAAGGTGTGCGTTTGCTGGATTTGTGGATAATCAGCAGCAGTACCTGTAGCTGTCGATTTCACATGTTTCCTCTTTTCTGACCCGTGCAAGGAAGGTGCCCCCCTCCATTCTGAGGTGGTTCAGGTGTGTGTCCTCCAACACACTCCTCATCAGGTTCCTCTGTTGACTAATCACCTCAGACACCTCCTGAAGAACCACACATACAGAAGCTCCTCAAGTTAATCAACTACTATACATTTTTCAGTATCTACTATTAATTACTCAGTATCTACCTTTAATTAATCTGTATCTACTATACATTATTTAGTATATACTATACATCTTTCAGTATGTACTATATTTTATTCCGTATCTTCTATTTATTATTCTGTAGCTATCATACATTATTCAGTATTCACTATACATTATTCAGTGCGTACTATTATTTATTCAGTATCTTCTATAAATTATTCAGTATCTACTATGAATTATTCAGTAACCACTATACATTATTCCATATCTACTATGAATTACTCAGTAACTACTATACATTATTCAGTATCTACCAAACATAATTTAGTCACTACTATGCATTACTCTCTATATATATTATATTATTCAGTATCTACTATGCATAATTCAGTATCTACTATACATTATTCAGTATTTATTATTCTGTCTTTTCAGTATCTACTATTATCCAGTAGCTACTAATCATTATTCAGTATTTATTATTCATTATTCAGTACCTACTATTAATTGTTCAGTATCCACTATTAATTGTTCAGTATTTACACTTAATTATTCAGTAACCACTAAACATTATTGAGTATCTACTATTAATTACTCAGTATCTACTGAGCATGTAATATAAATTATTGAGTATTTGCTATGCATTATTCAGTATCTAATTTAAATTATCCGATGTGCTATTAAACTTCTATGCCATTTCTGAATTCTGAAACTGAGGAATGAAGTCTGGACCCACAAATAGACCCTTAGCGAAGGCATCAAACAGGCTTGGACTGTACTGTACTATTTATTAGAACTCTCAGCTGAAAGGCCTTTATTATGTATCACTAGATTTCATGTCCAGAAAGTTGTTAAGTTAATTTGGAACTCCTGCTGGATGTATGTTTTTATAAGAAAGTGAAAAATGTCTGATCTGATATGGGTGTAATCAGTCTGACCTTGGCTGTCTCCAGACTGCCGCTGCTGCTCAGGACATCGATGGAGCGTTGGAGGGACGAGATGGCAGTGCTGCAGCTACTGGAGAACTGCTCCATTTTCTACAGATCATAAACAACATTGACCTCTTTGAATTGAATGCTATCTCTGCAGCTGAAGCTGCCTTGTAAAGGAGGTATGAAATGCCAAGTCTTTGTGAGCCTACCTGTCTGAACTGGATGTAGTGGTTGTGGTCATATGGAAAAGTGCCGTCTTGCTCTTTTGTGAGCTGAGAGGAGTCGATGTGCTTTAGCAGAGCTTTCAGTGAGGTCAAGACTTCACACTGGAGAGCAAAAGACAACAGAATCAGATACAAGTAGAATTAAAAGGAGAATTAAAAAGTCAAAGTAAAAACATGCCTTCAGTAAAAGCTGATATGAAATGATATATTCATGTATTCCCATTCTGAGTTGTGCTGCTTTATGTCATGTTACTGTGCACTCAATTCCATACACTGAGCTTTATACTCTCTAACACCAAGGACATGAAACACCCTCAGCCTTTATATAACACTGTTCAAGGTCATGAGCAGGGCTGCATTCTTGTAGCTTCCTGATATCTTTCAGCATGAGATATAAAAGTCAACCATAACGGCTGTTTTCTGTGGAATACCTAGGCTTAAAAGATCATTGCATCAGTGCAAAACACCCTTTCATCCTTTCCAGGAACTGTTCTGGACCAGTGCAGAACAATTCTACAAAAAAATCATGTTGACATTTCACTTTAGAACGTTCTGAAATGCTAGTTCACTCACTGGAACTGAGAAATCTCTCTCGAGTTTGACGGACGCCTCTTTGTCGGAGAGTATCAAAACAGAGTAAAGTGCATTCGGGAGAGAAGCCTGGAGAAAGACAAAGCATGAAATGATCCCAAAGTATCAAACACAGCTAAATCACAATATTTATGGCATTAGCAGCAGGATTAACTGTCAAAGTGTTCATGGACATGCAAGGCTTCCTTCAAAACCTAATCTGTAGACTAAAATAGACTTACTATTGAAATGACAGAGAGATAGGATTACTGATAGCCACAAAAACTGCACTAAAGTTGTGAGTGCTGTAGTTTTGACAGCTCCTTGGGCTGGGTGGATGCATGCCTATTTGTCTGAGTTAAGGCTGATCCCTGTCTGCTTAGAGGACAAGCAAGAACAGGCCTCACATCAGCCCCCTGAGGCCAACATGTGAAGACATACAGCCTTAGCAAAGCCTAAAAGCATGGGGCAATGTGTCTGACCCAAGCACAACATCATCTGCCACAGTGGTGTAGTGTCGTTTGGCATAGGGGGTACAATCGGGGGTCAAATTGTAAAGAAATAGTAAACAAGGGGGACGGTGGGGGTGTGTTTATGAACTATAGGTATCACGTTTTTTAATTATTTTTATAATTATAACAGTTGTTCAGTTTTTATATTGAAACCTTTATTTTTTTCTTTTTAAAGCCTATTTTTAGGTATTTTGCAGCTATTAAGCTACGTTTTCACTGCAGACAAAAGCGGCTCAAATCTTTGTCTTTGTATGTAAAATAGATTTGTTTCATTATGACGGTGTGACGAGTAAAAACATCCGATATGTAGCAACTTTTAGGTCAGTCCCTCTCACTGGTCACTGAAATGTCTATAACTAGTCATGCAACCCTTTCGTTTAGAGGATAAGCGAGAGCACAGGTAGTGTAGACGAACAAGTCCGGCACTTTATAAAGAGAGAAATCAAAACAACAGATGTTCAAGCACGTACATTACTGTGCTGCGGCGTGAAGCACTTCAAGCAAGTGAGAAGTGACTATCGCTGGGCAGAAGCCAATCAGATGATTAAAATGTGCTGTGGTGCATTACGTCTCCACATTCCCATTCAGACTAAACGCTGAGCTCAGTGGTGACGACAGTCGGAGAAGAACTTAGTGGGAGATTTTTTTTAATCTGCGTTTTATTACAGCATAGAACTAACCTTAACTTGGACAGCTAAACTTTGCTAGAACTGTCAGCTAGCGCTTTGCTTCACTGCAATGTAAATACAGCACAATCCTCGTATCTCCATTTTTGTCATTTTCATTGTTTTTGACATTATTTGAAAAAACCTCTTGTCCTTTACACTGTATGTAAATTTCATGAAGAATGGACCAAAACAAATGGCCCAAAATGACTTCTGAGTCCATTGACTACCAATAAAAGTGAAGTAGGTTTTTTCCTTCTCCTGTAAAGTTATCGTTTAGGAGAAACAAGGTTTTCTTCAGACAACAGCGATAAGTCCTTTTGAACATAGCCTTAGAATATGTTTTATGTTTTTATGCTTTATGTATCAATAAGACTTATATCATTATCATGATGGTATGTCACAATATAATATAATATGCTTTTGTAAACATATCGTGTGCACTTGTGATTAGTACTTGTTGAACACTGACCGGTTACATGTTTCATTTAAAGAGAGCATAATTAGTCCCAGTTAACTGGATTTAGTGCAACAAAGTAGTCATATTGAATAAAAATCAAATAAATTGATGGTATTTTTTTTAATGTAGCACTACGGTTTCTTTTGTTCTCTCAACAAAAGAAATGTTGTGATATACTTTGCTACATAAATACTATCGCAGTATTATATTCTTGCCATATTGCACATCTCTAGTTATCAACGGAAACCAACTTCGTATATAGACTTCGAACAGTCTTGCGGTAACTTTACATTATGTTAACTGCTTATGGGTGGGGGCAGACCCCCTCAACCCCCCCCCCTGAAATTCACAGCCTGGGGATACTGTGACTAGAGGACAGTTGGCAAGAATGGCCTAGTTAGCAATGTAACTAAAACACTTAGCAGGCTACACAACACAACCTTGAAGTTAATTTGCAGTCTTTACAGACTGTGGTAGAGTTTTACTCTGCCTTCAGTGGTCAGGACCCCCATGGACCCTCACAGAGCATGTACTATTTGGGTGGTGGGTCATTCTCAGCACTTCAGTAACACTGGTGCTTGAGTGCTGCTGGAGTTTTTAACACCTCAGTGTCACTGCTGGACTAAGAACTGTCCACCAACCAAAAATATCCAGCCAACAGCGTCCTGGGACCACTGATGAAGGACTAGAGGATGACCAACACAAACTGTGCAGCAGCAGATGAGCTGTCGTCTCTGACTTTAAATCCACAAGGCGGACTGACAAGGTAGGAGTGTCTAATAGAGTGGACAGTGAATGGACAGAGTGTTTAAAAACTCCAGCAGCACTGCTGTGTCTCATCCACTTGTACCAGCACAACACACACTAACACACCAGTGTTACTGCACTGCTGAGAATGACCCACTACCCGAGTAGTACCTGCTCTGTGAGGGTCCATGGGGGTCCTGATCACTGAAGAACAGGGTAAAAGGGGGCTAACAAAGTATCAGAGAAACAGATGGACTACAGTCTGTAGCTGTAGAACTACAAAGTGCAGCTATACAGTAAGAGGAGCTGATAAAATGGACAATGAGTGTAGAAACAAGGAGGTGGACATGATGTCATGCCTGACTGGTGTACATAAATATATATAATGTATTATATATTACATTCATAGATATATTTGTAATTATGTATAATGTTCATATAGTTATATATTTCATCTGTTTTACACTATTGCTGCTATTTGCACTTCTGGTAGATGCCAACTACATTTCGTTGCCTTATATTTGAGTATACTGAGCAAATCTATCTAGTCAATACCGAATCTCAGCACTTAAGCACTTGAGTAATTTGGCAAGGTCACAAAGAATCTGAGCTAACTTAAGTACACATTCATGTAATGAATTATATTCTGATTTGAATTTTAAACTTCACGTTTGTGTTTTCACCTGAAGCTGAGACAGCGCTGAGAAAAGCACAGGACTGGCCTGCTGCCTCCGAGCGTCCACTAGGACGGTCAACCCCACGTCTCTCTTGTCTTTTCTGAAAGGAAGAATAGATTACAATCACCCATTGCTTTGAAATGAGTTCTCACACCACAGAGCTTTCAAATATGCTCATTGAAGCTAGGTTGCTTCAGCATGACCACAGAGACTTAGTTCAACCTCACTGGCCTGATTTTCATCTTTTCTTCTGTCTGGGTCCTGAGGACTCCGTTCTTTGCCTAGTTTGTGTGTTTCCAAAGATAACACACCTGCAAGAACTGCACACCGAACAGGCAGCTACACATACGACTCTTAATGATAAAAGGGCCTCCACTCTTCTGCTCTTTGAGTGCAGCATAAGACACTGTCGACCACAATATCTTAAAGGGGGACGCAGTGGGCCTTTCGGGCACTGCTGCTAACTGGTACAGATGTTATCTGTCAAACGGAGTCTTTTTTGAGTCACTCGGAAATTCATCTAGTAGCTGTGACATTAGGTCTTCTGGATTCCATTTTGGCTACTGTTCTTTTTGGCTGCACAATCAGATGCAAAAGGTTAAATGACATTTTGTTGCTTTTCTAAGTTAAAATAAATGAACACATCTTCTACGGAGAACATGCTTAAATATGGTATGTTCTGTTCAACTTAGTGCACAGTTTCTTTTGAAAATATTGGAAAACAATATAAAATGTATCATAAAAGGCCAAATTTTACTTCTAGATCTAGATCTCTATTAGATCTCTGTGATTTCATACGACTGTTTGTTATGTTCCATAATCAGAGGTAATGGGATTGATTTTCATTGCTATGCAGTTGACACATAGTTCTATGTTTCATATATATTTCGCCTGGTCATTGACTGTATCAGCATGTGGATGTCTCCAACTTTCTCCAACTTTAATTTAAGCATGTTGCTAAAAATCTTGGTTTGTTTATAGACCCACATTTCTGAACTGAGTTCTGAAATCCATAATGCACAATACAATAGCATGGATAAAGACATAGCGACAGGAGGGCAGTCCGTGGATATTCTGCAATGTAATCTTAAGACTTACTTTCTTAACTTCTTTTTCATAATTCTCTCGTCTTGAATTTATGATTAAGATAAGTGATACTTTTTTTCATCCCGCAAACTGGGAAGTTCCACCTCCGCATTTAACCCATCCATGAAGTGAAACATAAGTGAATACACACACACTAGGGGGAAGTGAGCACACTAACCCAGAGCTGCAGGCAGCCCTATCCACGGCACCCGGAGAGCAATTGGGAGTTAGGTGTCTTGCTCAAGGACACCTCAGTCATAGACTGTCAGTACTGGGGATCGGTCACAGGGCCAGTTCCCTAACCTCCAGCCCACGACTGCCCCCTTATTAAGATTAAGATTATTTTATTATCTTAATCAATGCCTTTACTGATAATATATGTGTTCTATTATTAACCTTTACTCAGATTTGTTTCATGTTCTTCTTCTTCCTATCTTCTTTTGTGAAAATCTGCAAAGCACTTTGCTTTATAACTGCCTAAAGGAAAGATGCTACATAAATAAAGATTTGATTAAACAATATCTGTTAGTGTCTGTTTTTGAATATTTACATTTATGGCATTTGGCTGACGCTCTTATCCAGAGCGACTTACAATTAGATCATCTTACACAGGTAGGCGAAGGTGGTGTTAGGAATCTTGCCCATGGACTCTTATTGGTATAGTGTAGGGTGCTTACCAAGGTGGGGGATTGAACCCCGCGTAGAGGGCAGAGGTGTTAACCACTACACAAACCAACCACAATATGATGGTAAATCAACAATGTCTGATTTCAGACATGCTAAAACAGACACAGTTATCATGCTCATATCTCATATCAACACAGGAAGCATTGGCATGAGTGGTGGTCTGAGCGGTGCATGTCAGTGTGGGGTTTTATTTGTTCTGTAAATTTTCAAATTCTAAATTAGAACTTAACAATGCCCTGTCTTTATATATTTATATAAGAATGAAAAAAGTCAGAGTTAAGTGGATGAAAGAATTTGTGTGGCTGAAGCATAATTTTTAGGGGACGTGACATTCTGTTAAGTGGTCATGACAGTCAGACACAGACAGAGTCGGAGTTCATTCTTTACTGCAGTCGTCTCCAACCCTCCTCCTGGAGATCGACCTTCCAAATCTAATACGCCTCTTTCAATTTCTTTCTATCCTCATCTATTCGAGGACCTCTGTAGGCAGTAATTAGATGGAAAAGGTGGGGTTTAATCAGTGTTAGAGCTGAAGCCTGCAGGAGGCTAGATCTTTAGGAGCAGGGTTGGTGACCACTGCGTTACTGGAAGTAGTTCGTTTAGAAAGCAAAAGTATGGCCACACCTTTCAACACAGGTGCTGTTACAGCGCAATCTTCAGCAATCTCAATAACAAACTTGCAGGGCAGTCTGACCAAAGCCTGATAAAGACAGACCTGGGTCAGCAGCACCTGACTGGTACTGGGTTTATTGCGTACTAAGGATGCTTGTTAGTTGTAAACACTATGTATATACAGTTGTATGTAGAAGTTTGCTTTTGTTTCTCCACAGAGAAAAGACCTCTGCACATTTTAATGCATTAATGCATTCACCTTTTCTTTGCTGTTTATTTTATTTTTGTTCAATATGTTAAGCTCAAAATAAACAGATCTGGACATAATTCAAAGAAACCGTGCACTAAAAGTGCAGAGAAATACCATATTTAAGTGTGTTCTCTGAGGATGTGTTATTTTCACTTCTTCATTCTGGAAACAAATTCTTTGGTCAAATTAACTGGCTTGGAGGCTGGACTGGACAGCACCCATCCGTTTATAGCTGACTGCTGTGAAAGTGAAACAGCATTTCTAAGAAGCAGAAGGACCAAAGTAGCAGCTCCAAAAAGCTACTTGAGCGCTGATTAATTATAGAACTGCAGTGGAACTTCTTAGTCCATCCAGCAACTCTCAGCACAGCAACTGACGTTTGTTAGGCTGTTCTCTTTTTTAGATCCCTTTAAAAGAAAGACAGAGTGTGTGTGTGTGTGTGTGTGTGTGTGTGTGTGTGTGTGTGTGTGTGTATGTGTGTGTGTGTGTGTGTGTGTGTGTGTGTGTGTGTGTGTGTGTGTGTGTGTGTGTATGAGTGTGTCTCACCGTAGTGTGGAGCAGTAGTAGCCCAGCAGGCAGGTGAGCTCTCTGCAGGTAAAGCTCTCGTCCATCCACATCTGCTTTCTCATACACACCTGGAGCACACAATGACCGCTGCGGTCACAGTTACCTGAGAGAGAGAGAGAGAGAGAGAGAGAGAGAGAGTGAGAGAGAATTCAGAGTTAAGTTCATAAAGCTGAATGTGTGTTACATTTCTGAGTTTTACATTTCTGTGTGCTACATTTCTGACATTTCTTAGTGTTACATTTCTGATATTTTTCAGAGCTACATTTCTGACATTTCTGAGAGTTACATTTCTGACATTTCTGAGTGCTACATTTCTGACATTTCTGAGTTATATTTCTGAGTGTTACATTTCTGACATTTCTAAGTGTTACATTTCTGAGTGTTACATTTCTGACATTTCTGAGTGTTACATTTCCGACATTTCTGAGAGTTATATTTCTGAGTGTTACATTTCTGAGTGTTACATTTCTGACATTTCTGAGAGTTACATTTCTGAGTGTTACATTTCTGACATTGCTGAGAGTTATATTTCTGAGTGTTACATTTCTGAGTGTTACATTTATGACATTTCTGAGAGTTACATTTCTGAGTGTTACATTTCTGACATTTCTGAGAGTTACATTTCTTAGTGCTACATTTCTGATATTTTTCAGAGCTACATTTCTGACATTTCTGAGTGTTACATTTCTGACATTTCTTAGTGTTACATTTCTGACATTTCTGAGTATTACACTTCTGAGTGTTATATTTCTGACATTTCTGAGTGTTACATTTCTGACATTTCTGAGTGTTACATTTCTGACATTTCTGAGTATTACACTTCTGAGTGTTACATTTCTGACATTTCTGAGTGTTACATTTCTGACATTGCTGAGAGTTATATTTCTGAGAGTTACATTTCTGATATTTTTCAGAGCTACATTTCTGACATTTCTGAGTGTTACATTTCTGAGTGTTACATTTATGACATTTCTAAGTGTTACATTTCTGAGTGCTACATTTCTGACATTTTTTAGATCTACATTTCTGACATTTCTGAGTGTCAAATATCTGACATTTCTGAGTGTTACATGTCTGAGTTTTACATTTCTGACATTTCTGAGTGTTACATGTCTGAGTTTTACATTTCTGACATTTCTGAGTGCTACATTTCTGACATTTTTGAGAGCTACATGGCACGCATCCCTCAGGCTCTGATACCCACTTCGACTCCATTCCCCAGACTCCTCCGGGAATTCACATGTCTCCTGCTACCTCTGACCTGCCTGCACACTCCAATCACCGGTCTCACTCTCCGGAATACTAATGTGGTTCACCTGTGTTTTGCTAATTAGCTTTAGCTTATAAGCCTTATATAATTATTAGTAGAGACCCTTAATTTTTTAGATATGTGACCAATAATTTTATATTTTGATCGAGTCCTTCCCACTAAATGGTTTCTCAAGCATGCTTTCTCATCTCCACTTCTCTCAGCCAAGTCTCGTGTGAGACGGAGGTGTGTCTGCGCAACAATTTGACAAGTTGCATGCAATTTGCAAAGATAACAGGCAACATGACTAACTTCTTATGAAATAGCCTTAAGCGGCGATGCAGCGTGACGGCATAGACATCTGCCTCCCCTCCCCACGGATTCAGCTCTGGTTAGCCCTAGGGGTACCGCTATAAAAAAGACTGGTGAGCAAATATTGCAACTTTTTCCACGGCTCAGCTTGTTCAAAGGCAATAACTGACACACTTTTTGTATCTGTACAAATATTCAGGCTCACAGTGTTATAGAGACAGTGTTAAAGGATGGTATTTTTTGTCAGACTATTTTGCACTAAAAGGACTTGAGAAAAGGCCTGTTTGTGAGGCCATGTGTTGCATAAAGGAGATGCTGTACTAGAAAAACAAATATTTTAAGGAAAAACTGCACTTTTTTAGTTAATTTATAAAGTAATGATTTACTGTCTTGTTAAGAAGTACCAAAGAAATAAAATCAAACTATCTGTACCATACTGAATTGCTTTGCATCATATTCTTTAGCATTTTATTGCATTGTGTTGCACTGTGTTGAATCAAATTGTGTCGATTCACAATGCATTGCAATGGGGCGAATCATATCGTATTATGGTGGGTGCTGCTTTATATGCATCTTTAATGTATCAGATCATTGGCAATGCATCAAGATGTGCATCACATCAGCCTCAGTGAGGGAGATGCATATACCTTGTGCACAGGAAGTGTTGCAGCAAAGTGTAGATGAACATCAAGTTCAAGCTCACTTTACACTCGTGTAGATTTGACGGAATAAATAAAGGCGTCACAATCATGTGGCGAATTTTTCATATTTAATATCAGCTCACTAACTCTCACAAACATATTATTATTCAAATAGTTTTGAAATAACTCCTTAAAAATCATCAAATTTTGCATCCCTAGGCCAGAACAGAAGATACTGGAAGTTTATCCAGGTTTACGTTCATCAAATAGCTCAGAGAAAAAGCTACCAATGCTTAATTAGCTAAAAAAGTGCTGGCATTATTCCTAAAGAGCTGAATCAGATTCAGACTGTCTCTGCAGGAGGCCTTGATGACTTTCGACACATAGCTCAAATCAAACTGGGAGCTGGTCTCTATATGAGGATATCTGGTATCTAAACAGGATCAGGTGTGTGTAAGCTCAGTTTTCTCCCTGTGGAGTCACTCTGTCAGCTCACCAGGTAGAGTGACTGCTGCGGAGGTCAGCAGCTCCAGGTTGACCTGTGAGATGAGTGAGGGCAGTGTCAGGCCACAGGCAGCAGGGGGCGCTGCATGAGATGCGGAGAGGGAGGAACGGGAGGAGACAGAGGAGGGGAAATCTTCACCTCCACTGATGCTAATCCTGCTCTCAGACACAGCTGGAGGGTCAGCAAGCCCTGTAAAACACACAGGCCAACATGGTTCAGTTAAAGTAAGAGGAACATTAATGCTGGATAAAAACTCATTCAGAAAAGTTAGAAATGCTGTCAATAAATGACAATTTACATTTTAATCTCCCTGTGATGATAGACCAAAGGTTTAAAATGACATCATGTTGATATGTTTTGTGATTTTATTCAAGTAGATTTAAATACTATTAGCCAGACACTACAGGGTATTTTAAAGTACGAGTCATTCTGAATATGATGGATGTCATTTTAATTCAAACTTTATTCTGAATATTCATTTCATTTTTCAGTCATTTGGGAACAGCTGTGTTCATCATTCTGAACACATTTGACTACCAACATTATATTAAGATTATTTTTAACATTTATTCACAACAAAGCTCAATTTATATTAGTGAAAAGAGTGATTCCAAAATGTTGAACCCAAATTAATGAATGATAGTACAGATGTCACATGTTTTTTACATGGTGTGGTCATAGACCTGTCAACAGTTAGATGCAAACACAGACGTGACATCATCACTGCAGTAAACAGCTACAGTAAGACACTCACTGTATGTGGGCTTTCTGGCAGGAGGCGGAGATTTTTGTGGGGCTGCTATAAAAACCAGGTGAGTCTACAGTGAATCATCACTGTCACCAGGTGTGCCACCTGCCCACACACACACACACACACACACACACACACACACACACACACACACACACACACACACACACACACTTTCACATGCATGCTGTGGGGGTATTCTGTGGTAGCGCATCCTAACTTCCACCTGCTCTCAGTGTGTGTGTAAATCCTGAGCCTCAGGCTGCTTTAATTTTACAATATGCTCCTTTCCCCCTCTCGTCACACCACAGGAGGACAGGAGGAAAGCAAAATGCCACCAATAGCAACGTTTGAAAATAAGACAGCTGGAATACTGAGGGCTTGCTTTTAACTAAAAGTGTGCAAAAGTGGGCATGTGGCAAACTTTCTGGGCCAAAGTAAAATTCTCTCTTATCTAATTCAAATCTCATATCCAGATGCCATCGCTGATGTAGCAGTGTGTGGCAGGGGTGAGCTGGTTTGTGCCATAGGAGCAGCGTCTACCTGTAGTTTTCGAGCTTCTAGGATTCAATAACAGAAATTCTACAAATTGTTATTATACACTTTAAAAAAGATGGTTCTGCAGGGGTTTTGTAGTAATGACAATGATTCTATTTTGAACTTTCTGTGTAGAACCATTTCTTGCTTAAAAGGTTCTTTGCATGGTAAAATAGTTCGACAGGTTGAAGGAGAATGAGGTGTGTATGATTCTATACATTTCTGAAAACGAACCTGTTTGAAAATGGTCCTATGTAGCACCAAATAGTGTCCTGCTATTGTTACACTGTCAAGCTTGTAACAACCGAAGAACCTTTTTTGGTGTTACTTTGAACCATATATAACATGCTGCCCATCAATCTGAAGTACCATTTTACCATGCCAAGAGCCAAATAAGCATGAAATGGTTCTACATAGAATGCATAGTTCTAAACAGAACCACTGAATTTACTAAAGAACCATCTTTTTCATGGTTCTATATATAACCATTGCCTTTCTTAAAGAACCTTCAAACCATATTTTTAAGACTGTAGTTTGGGCTGTTTTATTGTAATATGGTGTTCAATAAATGGCAGACATGAAACTCAAGGCTGGTGTTTCATCTCTGCCATTTTATTGATGAGAAAACCGGTGAGAGTTCCCTCTTCTGGATGTTTGGAGACATAAGCAGTTCACTTTCTACAGCATTATTGAAAAGCAGATCTATCTGTGATTTTCATAGACGTCTCAATCTAAACACTATACAGTTTTAGCTTAGGGAACTATTAACACAAAAATATATGCAAATTATTCTGTGGCCCAGTATGCAGTGATCTTGTTGATAGATTGGAATGGACATTCTTTTGTTTTTTACCATCTAGCAAAATATTTTTGCCTGTCTTCACCTTCAAGTTAGGCCCGTTTTTGGCTTTTTTTAGATTCCATTCTTTACATATAAAATAAAGGCAACCAAAGAGCTGGGAAACCACATATAGAAGGAGAAGAGGTCTATTACTCTAGAACCTAAGAATAGCTCTGCTAGAGAACACTGAAGTCTCTGTAGTTACTAAATAATAAGCCTTTGTATGTAATAAGCCTGGGATGCTAGTATGATAGGATTCTGAAAACTGAATGCTTTAAGATGTAGAAAGAGAAAGAGACAGATAGACACAGACAGACATACAGACGGTTTAGGTAAAGACAGATTGCATACAATTCAGGCTATGTGTGTTTGAAGTCCGACACCTGTCTGCGGTCAGACTGTCTGATGGCCACTCCTCTTGGAGCTGCCTACATTGTCTTTCTCCAGTCTACATTTCCTCTCTGCTGCTGATGCACTTTCTCACACAAAAGGCCATGAAACCACTGGCAAAATACAGTATATTGTTACTATCATAAATTATGTCAATACAATACAGTATACTTTTCTGAGCATATTGTGTATATCATCAGTGTCTGCAGAGCATTTGTAGAGCCAACTGCCTGTTTCATTTTAAAGAGAACACAAATCAGTCACATGTAGTGCAACACAGTATTCTAAATATAATACAAATAACTGTACTCATAGTTTTGATGGTAGTTTTTAAAATATAGCACTGTTGGTTCTTTTTTCACTTGTCCAACTGATCAGATGTTCAAAAAAATAAATGTATACATCATGACCTATTGTACATCATGAAAATGTCTTTTATTATGGCAAGTAGCATGATATCATATTTTGGCCATATCACCTGCTTCTTGGCTGTAAAAAACATTCTTTATTGCTTATACTTTTGATCTTTTACTTAAAAGATTAACAAAAATCTAACTTTTATCTGAAGTACAATGATTGAAAGAAAAAAAAATCACAAAATCAAACAAAAAGTATTTCTTTTATATTTACAGCAATGTGCAATATTTTTTGCGATATTTTTAGAGACCAGCACACGGTCAACCTGATATATCGGCATTTAACAATCATATCAGCCAGCAAAATAAAATTACTGGAATGTGTTTTATTTTCTACTATATAAAGTTACACAGGCGGATACTATCAGACTTTTTTGCTCATTAACCCCTTGAACTCTATTACTTAGTTACGTTTAAACAGTACCTGCTATGAAGTTTGCCTGCAATTATTCCGTATCTCCTATAAATTATTCCGCATCTACCATAAACTTTTTCTTTAGCTATTATGATTTATTCAGCTACTGCTATACATTGTTCAGTAGGTATTATAAATCAGCCCTTAATACAAATATAATTATTTAATAACTGACATGACTGATTCAGTAATTATTATAACTTATTCTGTAACTACTACAAATTACATTACGTTACTATGAATTACTCAGTAACTACAATAAATGATTCCATACCAAGATTTATTTATTTAGTATAGTATAACGTCTCTATTATGAAAATGTGTAAGTTGCATAGTTATAAAGGAAGGAAATTAGAAAGTGTGAACCCACCCCTAGATGTTGAGGGGTTAACATCAGTATCTGTGACTAAATTGTCATATTTGCTGACTCTTAATCTAAATGGACAAAAGCTCTGACGCAGCCCCAAAGCAAAGGCAATAACCCTTTATAATTCTGTCATTTTGCATGGGACGTTTGTGTTGTGAACAAAGTGAGCCGGTCTTC
Organism: Pygocentrus nattereri; assembly: GCF_015220715.1. Taxonomy (NCBI): domain Eukaryota; kingdom Metazoa; phylum Chordata; class Actinopteri; order Characiformes; family Serrasalmidae; genus Pygocentrus; species Pygocentrus nattereri. The sequence continues at coordinate 9,539,204 of NC_051234.1, read as the reverse complement.
ACTGATCTTGGGTTTCCAGCTAGAAGAGCTCCCACCAGCAGCGGGAGGGGGAGGGTGTATAGTCTTTAAGGTTTACTTCAGCGTCCCCCATAGCTGACCACAGCACAAAGGCTGCTATTATGGTGGAGGGAACCCATCTGTGTGGGAGCGTCGGAGCGGTGGGAGTCGGTGCACGTAACAGAGCCACAGAGGGACTCCCACAGGTGGGTCACCTGATACTCAGACACACACTCCATTACTCTGACTTTCAACTGTGGGGAAAGAGCTTAAAGGGGACCTGGAGTGTGAGTATGTGTAATAAAGCCTTTATACAAACCTCAGCTGAAAAAAAGTTTGAAGCTATATGTGAACCGCTAATAAAGACAGAGCACTGATTAGTCCATTCTGGTTGACCCGTTCAATTAAAAACAAAAACCTTATAATTTTATTGTTCTGTTAACACTGATCCCATATTTGAAGCCTCAACTCCAGTTCTAAAAGTGGCTTTTGCTGCATTTTACACTTCATAATTTGCGACACATTTTCACTGGGAGGCAGGTCTGGATTGTAGGTAGAATAAGTTGTAGAACAAGGCCGTTGTCATCAGAGGCATAGCCAAGCGGTCACTGAGGTGGCCAGTGCCTTCCTAGCATGACTTATGGCCACCCTTCTGGTCATCTCATTTAAATAAAATGAGACAATTTTCACCAATAAAGCAGCGACCAGGGAAACGTTCCAGTTAACAAAAGTTATAATGATCATGTCAGATGATGATGCATGCAATAATCAGCTTTTCATTGCTCTGATAGGCTACTCTACATATCTATGTCAATAGAGTAGAGTATTTTTGTTTTAAGTTGGTCTGTGATTTACATGAGCCTTACCAGAAACAGGAACAATAGCAGTTTCAGCTGTTTTTAAAAATGTTAAAAACCAGTTATTATAGTAATGTAGGCCTAATATAAGTGCAGAAAAACATCATTAACTGCTGTCTCACTTTGTTTCTTGTCCAAGTAGTTTGCCACCCCACTAAAAATCCTCTAACCTGGCCACCCCAATGTAAACATTCTGGCTAAGCCCCGCTTGTCATGTCAAATAAGCATAAACATCCCTGAAAAAGACGTCATCTAGAAGCCATCACGTTTCTCCAAAATGTTTCTATAGTCTATAGTCTATAGTCTCCACAGTTGTGTGAGTCATCCACTAATACACCCCAACCCCACGACAGACCCTGGCTTTTGAACATTGCTGGTAAAAATCTGGCCATTTTCCTTATTGGCGTGGAGAGCATTAATTCTGCTGTGCATAGAACAGTCTATAACTCGCATTTGTAGATGCAGCTACAAACAGTGTCTATTAGCAACGGCTTGTCAGTATATTAGAGTCCATGTGTGATATCCATCACAGAAGCTTGCCAGTGTTTAATGCAGTGCTATCTGTGGTCACAGGCATTCAACTGTGGTTTTCAGCCTTGCACAGATTTTTCAGGATTCCGTTTAATATTTTGATGATATTATCATCAAACTGTACTGTAGAGGGTGAAGTTAATAAAATCCTTGCAATTGTGCACTGAGAACTGTTGGATTCTTCACTGACACATTTTTCAGCAAAGTCGTAAGCCTAAGTCATAAAAGACTAGGCCTCTCCTGGATGCTCCTCTTATACCCTGTCATGCATCCACTCCCTTAAAGACACCATTTCCCAGCATTCTGTGAGAGATCATGTGACTGCTCAGCCACAGTCGGAGTCCAACTCAGACTCCAGTTCCCAGGAGTCTCCAGAAACTCACATGACCTCTGACCATATTCGCGCTCCTATCAGCGCTCACAATCTCCAGAATTTTAATCATGTTCACCTGCATAATGTGTCACATGACTTTTAGCTTTAGTATATAAGCCGGGCTTAGTTTAGGAACTTTGTGAATTATTGACTCCCTGTGACCTACTGAGCATTTGTTGTGATTGCCTTCTTGTGTTTTTTCACCTTTGTTTGGATTACCTGTTTCTCGACTTTTTGCCTTACCCCTTTTATAGCGCTGTCTGTTTGGATCAGTGTCTTGGACTCTTGGACTGTTTTTTGGTTACGATTTTTTCCAATCCCTTGTTTGAGATTAAACGTCTCTTTCTATGATCTGCTAGCGTCTGAATTCTGGTGCCACGTCACATACCTAAACATATTTATATCACCTTTTTAAAGATATTTATACTACTTTGCAAGTCCTAAACTGCACTCTGTCTCAGCTGTTTGGTTGATGAGGTAAAACATGTCATCTGGTCTTTGTACTGTTTAATTTTAAATACAGGACTACGTGGCTTTACAAATCACTGCTTCCTTTTTTTTTTATCTGCATTTCACATTCTGTCCCAGCTTTTCTAGATTTGAGGTCTGTACACTGTAGCTCTAGTGCGAAGCGGGATAGTATTAAAAGTATTCCTCTGAGTGACAAATAAAGCAGGTCATTTATCTGCTCAAGCCACTCAGAAAATACTGCACTAGAGTTTCCGACAGGCTGAAACTCTCTCTGTGGCGGCGCAGCAGATAGTGTGTGAAAAAGCCACCCTTTTTTCTCTGATATCAATAGCAGGAAAGCCTAACTAAAACAGTGAGGTTTCCCTTAGCGACTCAGTCCCACTCTCTCCATAGCGGTATCTAGCCTACAGGGCATCAAAACAGAGACTTATGGGAAAGAAAAACAGTGTGCGAGTCTCCAGCGCCACACGTCAGCAGGGTTGGGCCATACCTGCCACTAAAACATCTCCAAAACACACACACTGCATGAGCCCCCACATGCAGGGATCAGTTGAGCAGGGCTGTAAAGCGTCCCGCTCCATGCAGGTGATAATTACACGCTGCAGCACACGGCGCAGCCACAACAGAACAAGAGCACGAAACCAGAGTGCTTTTTAGAGCCTTAGGCTGCACGCTTCCACACAGGCAGCTAGGCGTGTAGAAGGGTGTGAGGACTCAGCGAAGGAACGTGTGCCTCGAGGAACAGAACAGTGCTGTACTCAGCTTCGTCGCATGCTGTAGACGATCTACAGTACTGTGCAGTCCTCCTCAGGTGAAGCATAAATACAGTAAAATGCAATAAGAATGGCTTATTTTCAAAGAATTAGTAGATCATTATAAACAATGTTGTCCAAGTTATAGGTGGGAAGACTGATTACTCATGTGCTGTGTCATCACAACCACAACTAACTGACAGTCCAGTGCACTACGTTCAGCTTTCAAGCCTGACCTAGAAAAAGCAGAAATGCTGGCCTTGATGGCTAAAATGACTAAAAACAGCTCTGAACCTTAATTATCAACATCGGCCGCAATTTAAATTGGTTAGAAACTGGTTCGAAATATCAGTAATATCTATACATATGTCATCTCCTCTAACAATTACACTGATTTGATAAATTCTAGCAACAAAACACCTAATTTAAATAAATTATGTGCTGATTTAACTGCATTAATTTGATAAAAGATCAATTTAATTTAACATATTTCATAATTCATCTTTTATTGAAACTAATTCAATAACATGAATGATCAATGCATATTATGAACAACAAATGAACAAACAAGAAAACTGTGTTATCGCACAGCCTAATCAATTACAAGATGGTTGCTAGGGTGTTTCCAGGTGGTTACTATGCTATTTTAAGTGGTTGCAAAGGTGATGTTGCTAGGTGGTTGCTACGGTTTCCCAGGTGGCTGCTAGGGTGCTGCTAGGTGGTTGCCAACGTACCCCCCGTGGTTAATAAGGTGTTTGTGTTAATGGACCTGTATCACGATGCAAGGTGGGTGCATAGGTTTGCTCCTACTGATTCCTATGGGGAAAAATGGTCATTTAACAATGACTGTATGAAAATCAAGCACACCATTCTGGATCAGTCCGAACAGTCTGGAGTTGGACCGGTGTCGAGATCTCAAAAACTGTGGGAGAGTTAGCAGAGCTAACAAAAATCCGAAAAATAAACGAGAAGAAGAAGAAGATAAAATAGCTAACATTAAAGAGCACTAACAGACACAATTGACATCAGCTCTATAGATCACTAACCAAGTGTACACACATCTGTTTAAACATATGATCAGGTACAGTTCTGTCTTGTAAGACAAGACTATATTTGTAAAATAAGACCACAAAGACATGACATCATTCAAAAAGAAGAAGGATGAAAAAAAGAAAACTACTGTATCAGATCAAGCCTGATCTCATACACTTAACTCTTAAATGCATGGGTGTTTCGAACATTCCAATGGCTGTAGGCACTCTGTAGTTTCTTATGCTTTGCCTTTAAAAAATGGACGAGGTAGCCAGGGGCTAAATAGGGTTATACTAGCAACCTGTTGCCCTCATTCTTAGCAATGCTAGCATCAGCAGATGTAGTACTACTGTACCTGAGTCTGCTTTGCAGGTGCGTCTATCTGTGCCGGAAAACGCCACCTCCAGGTCAATCCTGCCAAAGCGCAGTGCATAGCCGTTCATCAATTTCTTTGGAGAAACCCCACCGGAGCCACCTGAGGAAGACCGCGCCCGGTGACCTTTAACCTGAGAGGCTTTGCTAGTCCGTTCCAAAGATTTGGAGCGCCTCTCAGAATGGCTGTTCTGTGTAGTGGAGCAAAGGAGAGGGGATCCAGATCCGGAGTGAGGCTCGTCCCCTCCCAACCAACCGCGGGCGCAGATCCGGCGGGGCAGGGACTCCCGCTGGGCAGACGATGGACGGCCTGTCTCATCCAGGATGGATTCTGAGCTGGAGCCCAAATTCATGGGGTTCTGCAAGGCCTCCATGTATGATTTCCGAAAGAGTCGGCGTGTCTCAAAGGCGGCCGAGTCTCTGGGGTGGCGTCTGCGTGGGCTGGGGTTACTGAGGTCCGTGCTGAAGGAGAGTGACCTGGAGGAGCTAGGCCTGGGCAATAAACTGAAAAAAAAACCCAAAACAATGATACTTATTTGAGCAGGGGGCTTGTACTGTTTATTAATATATGAGGTGAGGCAGGTGCACTGAGTATTTATGTAAATGCATGAAATAATTTTTGATAATTGTTGACATTGAGTGACTCATTGAGTTCCACATGAATGATTTACTTCAGACCATGCTGTCTAGACCCACCTGGAGCTGATTCCTCCTCGCCCCTCACCCTCCTCCAGGTTTGGTGTCCCAGCCCTGTGAGAGGGGTTCGGCTGGCGTGTAGTCAGTATGTCTTCGGGGCTGTGGCCCAGCAGTGGTTCGGACGCTGTGGATTCAGAGCCCAGGGAGTCTCTGGAGCTGCGGCGGCTGTCCAGTGTCCCGGTGGAGCCATGGGTGCTGCAGGGGGAGCCCAGCTGCCCCCTCAGGGTGGTGCCCAACATGGCGGCGCTGCTCACACACAAAGGGTTGACCACGTTCCTCCAGGGGGTGCGGTAGACGGCCGTTCCGGCGCTCAGCAAGCAGTTGTGGAGAGGCTGAAGGTTGCGCTCACGGGTCACATGCTGCAGGAAGTCAGCGGTAAAAATGCTGCCGTACATGCTCTCGGGGACGGTTATCTCGGCCAGCGCCTGCCCACTCCCCGACAAGCATTTTATCACCAGCTTGGCCGCCTTGCGGCCCAACGGAACAACCTGCAGGTAGAAGTCGCCCTGCCTCAGCCGCACTTTGTGCAAAGGAGCGAGCTGAAGGACCACTTTCTCGTGGATGCACAGCGGCCAGCCCTCGTGGTACAGCACCAGGCCTTTGAAGCGCAGCTGAGAGGAAAAAAATAGAACACAAGCTTGAAGGGATGGCCAAAAATCTCATTTTTGCTTGACATTTTTGGTTCAAAGATTTAAACTAGAATTTTAAAAAAGTTCAGTACAATTAAGGCACTGCAATGTACATAACGTCATTCAGAGAAATCTGAAGTGAAATGATTCATAGTAGAGAAACTTATCAAATCAGAACTGTTCATGTGTAGTTTTTAGCCCCTTAAATGGCCAGAGTCCATTGGCCAGCCCAAAATTTTAGAATTCACCTGTTTTATTACACATAACCTAAGAGCAGCTCAACCAGCTTCCACTGAAGTCCATGCAGTTACTGATTAATAAGCCTTATCATGTAATAAACACCAGAATTTAAAGGGTTAAGGCATTAAACTCTACAGACGTCTGGTTCCTATCGCCACTGTGAACAATTCAATGACTCATTAAGTTTCAACAGAACCGAGCACTCTGTTTACATCTTAACCATTTGATTACAATTGTTGAAAAATAGACAGATTTTACCTTTAATTACTCTCATTTTAGCCTCTGGAGTTAAAGATTTTCATTTAGCAATTCTATTAAGACTTTCAATGATTCTGGACAACACCTTCTAGTTGTAAACCCTGATAAAACACTTTTTTTCCCATCCTGACTGTCCGTGTTGCCTCTGCTTAGAGGTATTTAGGGCTGAAGAGATTGCTTCATCTGAATGACTCAATGCTTATATAGTCTCACCAAACCTGCAGTCACGCCTGCTTTTACCACCCCACTAAAAAGCCAAACACCTACGCAGCAGACAAACTCTTCAGCAGAACTCTGTCTATGACAAATTTGTACGGAACAAATTCTAGGTAAATTCTACGTATCTGTTATCAAATATAGACAAAAAAAGAAAGGAATAATAAAAAAAATGTATGTGTAATGTGATGTAAGATAATGTGGTGTGCTTTGTTTTTTTCACAGTATGCTTTATAGTGAGTCAGTCAGCAATAGCCGTAAGGGTAGATTATTCAAAGTGGATGAAATGAAGTAATCAAAACATTTCACAGTGCCTGGATTACAGTGTAAGGGACTAATGTGTTCATAAGCTTTGCATATTAAAGCTATATTGCAACTTACTTGAATTCTGGCTCTAATCTCCTTAGATTCAATGTCTTTTTGACCATTTTTGACTGAGTGACTGACCATGACTAATCCCAGGTAAAATCATTTCATTATTTCATGCAAATTAAAACCAACTTTTTGGCTTAAATGTTTTGGATTAAAGGAATACTCCAGCATGTTTTAACTGAACCTCTAACAGTTTCAGCACATCTCCCTGTACTTAGAATTCAACCGATTATCTGTTTCAGTGAAAAGTTCTCTCATACACAGGAGCCAATGAGGGGTTTCAGAATTCCATCAGCAAAAATAAATTCCCTAAAAAAAAAAAAAAAAAAGTTGAAAGAATTTCTCAATCGAGGATGTTTGTAATTTAGGCCATACATCTACATGTTTTTCCACAGGAAATAAAAAGGTGATTTTTTCCCAATTTAGTAGCAGCACCAATGAAAGTACGTAAAATAAGTTAATTCGTTTTTTTTGCATTGCTTCAGTTGGGAAAGTTTTGAATACAACTTTGTAAGAACGGCTTTGGTAAGCCGTTCAGTACCATGCGAAAGTCAGAGACCGCCATTCATTCATTTAATTTCAGTTTAATATGTTAATTAAGTGCGAGTTAGCAATTTTTTGGAGTTGTGAAAATAAGCAAAAGCTTGAAACTTTGGAACTTCCTGTTTTTGCACTTATTTTCCTTTGACTTCTTCTTCCCTGTTGTTACGTCCTCTAGGGGTAGGACGCCAAGTGGGTTATTGTCTATCTAAATATGGTCAGATAAACCTCCTGATAAATGAATAACCTCACCATTTTGACTGGAAATCAAGTAGAAAGAGTGTTCTCTGACTTTTGAACAGTACTGTTTTCTCCTGTCTCTCTCAGCATAATGGTCCATTTTAAATTCAAGCTTTACTGTGAATTTCATGTCACATATTTCAAACGTTTTTTCATGAAATTCAGCAATGGCCCATTGGGTTTCAGAGGCTAATAATAAATTAAGTTAAAAAGGCTGTAGTAGACCTCTAATGAGCCTCCTGAATATGGGAGTGTATGGTTATAGATGTTTTCTCACAGGAGTACAGGACAAAACCTGGAGAAATCAAAGCGTTCTCGCTGTAAATCAGCGTTTGGGACCCATGCTGGTCAGTAAGTAAGTCTCCTTTTTGGCCTTGATGAGTTGTTTTTCAGCACGCTCGGTGAACAATAATGATTATTGTCCGAGCCCCATGGACCCCTGGCTCCCCTCCCTCTAACTATCCCGCTCTCCAGATTTCTCTCAACGTTCTCTCTCAGCAGATAAATTAAGCCACAGCAGGCAGACACAAGAGAAAAGCACTATTCAACCAACAATGGCATCAGAAATATCAACAGTGAAATAAATGCTTGAATCTATTTTTGGTACTGGGAATTTGTATCTTAACCCTTTCATGCCCAGCAACTAAACTTGGTCAAACTTTTCTAAAACTAACCTTTTTAGCTGTAGTGTTACAGCCTGAATTCTGAAGCATCCTATCACACAGGTAGCTAGCTTAGTGAGCTTAAGGGTAAACAAATCAGCTTTGTCTTCATACAGTAGCTGGATTTGTTGTGAATGGATTTTTAATAAGCTAGATAAAAATCTAGCCAACTTGTGATGAAGATATTTACTATTTATATCTCGAGACAGAACCGGATACAGAACTAGTTTTAATCGTATGTCCAAGAGATTTAGGCTGAGATCTAGATTAATGCACACTAAAATAAACAATATTGTTCCTAAATTGTTGGCATCAATGAAAAAATTGAGGATGCCCGCCATCTATTCTCAGAATATCTCATCTTTATGGCATCAGAGAATGTGAGTGGAGTGCCAGACATTTCCACTCCTCACTCAAAGTCTTCTGCAATCCAGCTTCGGGTTTTCTAATCCCCTCTACTTGCTCTTCGCTCACATGTCAGAGACACCTGGCTGCATGTGTTCTCCATATGATTCATTCTTATGACATTTAGTTTATATTAATTATGTAATTTATGACTGGCGACCTGTCCAGGGTGTATCCTGCCTTCCGCCCGATGACTGCTGGGATAGGCTCCAGCACCCCCCCCGCGACCCTGACGGAGAAGCAGCTTAGAAAATGGATGGATGGATGGATGTAATTTATGGTTGTTATAGTAGTTTTTGTATGGCTATACAAAAAAACTACTTAAACATTCTCTGCTACACTGACTTTATTTCAGAAGGTTCAGGCCCGAAGTGACGACCCATTCACAAGCTAGAAATCAAATGCATGAGACTGGCTCTGTGTTGAATTTCCAGTATGTAGGTCTGCTGAACAGTTCCACAGAGCAGATGCTGTGTATGACATACTTTCAATCACATAATTCCCTGACTACCCTCAATTTCCTAGGTTCATTCTCCTTTTGTGTGGAACCAAAGAAAACATGTATGTGTGTGTGTGTGTTTGTGTGTGTGTGTGTATTTTCCAGACTCACACAGGTTTCTCTCTGGATGATGCTAAGTATCCTCTGTGCAGGCAGTAGAAAGTCCAGAAAGCAGCGCAGACCGTCTCCCCTGTACTGCCTCTCTACCACACTGAAGAGCTGCCACAGCACAGTGGCCGCTGTAGCCCCAAAAGGAGCGTACAGAGCCGACAGGGTGTGCTGGATACAACTGTCCAACGATTCTGAGTCCTACACGCACACATACACAAGAACAGAGAGAGAAAAACATGCTTAAAGACTGGCGTTCGGCTATAACTAAACTGTTAAATGATCAGAACATTACATTTGTGCATTATTCCAGAGGTATTCAATCAGCTAAGACACATTTGGGCTCAATCCCATTTCACCCCTCACCCCTACCACTGAGCCCTTAGCCCTCTGTTTTGCGCGTTCACGTCTAAGGGTAGGGTGTCCCAATTTTTGTTGAGATAGAGGGGTAGGGCAAAGTGTTGGGGCTACATGGCCCTCCAAATAAAGGTTTTTCAGAGACTCCAAACAGAGAGAATTTTCTCCATTATAAAATTACGATACCCACTTTATTATTTTAGTTTAAGGCCCTTTCAGTGTACAACCCCAATTCCAATGAAGTTGGGACATTGTGTAAAACATAAATAAAAACAGAATATGATGATTTGCAAATCCTTTTCAACCTATATTCAATTGAATACACTACAAAGACAAGATATTTAATGTTCAAACGGATAAACTTTATTGTTTTTTGCAAATATTCACTCATTTTGAATTTGATGCCTGCAACACGTTCCAAAGAAGTTGGGACAGGGGCATGTTTACCACTGTGTTACATCACCTTTCCTTTTAACAACACTCAATAAGCGTTTCGGAACTGAGGACACTAATTGTTGAAGCTTTGTAGGTGGAATTCTTTCCCATTCTTGCTTGATGTACAACTTCAGTTGCTGAACAGTCCGGGGTCTCTGTTGTTGTATTTTGTGCTTCATAATGCGCCACACATTTTCAATGGGAGACAGGTCTGGACTGCAGGCAGGCCAGTCTAGTACCCGCACTTTTACTATGAAGCCACGCTGTTGTAACACGTGCAGAATGTGGCTTGGCATTGTCTTGATGAAATAAGCAGGACATCCCTGAAAAAGACGTTGCTTGGATGGCAGCAAATGTTGCTCCAGAACCTGTATGTACCTTTCAGTATTAATGGCGCCTTCACAGATGTGCAAGTTACCCATGCCATGGGCACTAACACACCCCCATACCATCAGAGATGCTGGCTTTTGAACTTTGTGCTGATAACAATCCACACAGTCCTTTTCCTCTGTGGCCCCGAGGACACGACGTCCATAATTTCCAAAAACAATGTGAAATGTGGACTCGTCAGACCACAGGACACTTTTCCACTTTGTGTCAGTCCATCTCAGATGAGCTCGGGCCCAGAGAAGCCGGTGGCATTTCTGGGTGTTGTTGATATCTGGCTTTCGTTTTGCATGGCAGAGTTTTAACTTGCACTTGTAGATGGAGCGACGAACTTTGTTCACTGACAGTGGTTTTCTGAAGTGTCCTGAGCCCATTGTGGTAATATCCGTTACAGAATGATGTCGGTTTTTAATGCAGTGCCGCCTGAGGGATCGAAGATCACGGGCATTCAATGCTGATTTTCTGCCTTGCTGCTTACTTGCAGAGATTTCTCCAGATTCTCTGAATCTTTTGACGATATTATGGACTGTAGATGATGAATCCCTAAATTCCTTGCAATTGCACGTTGAGAAACATTGTTCTCAACAATGTTGTTCACAAAGTGGTGAATCTCGCTTCGTCCTTGCTTGTGAACGACTGAGCCTTTCAGGGATGCTCCCTTTATACCCAGTCATGACACTCACTTGTTTCCAATTAACCTGTTCACCTGTGGAATGTTCCAAACAGGTGTTTTTTGAGCGTTCCTCAACTTTCCCAGTCTTTTGTTGCCCCTGTCCTAACTTCTTTGGAACCTGTTGCAGGCATCAAATTCAAAATGAGTGAATATTTGCAAAAAACAATAAAGTTTATCCGTTTGAACATTAAATATCTTGTCTTTGTAGTGTATTCAATTGAATATAGTTGAAAAGGATTTGCAAATCATCGTATTCTGTTTTTGTTTTACACAACGTCCCAACTTCATTGGAATTGGGGTTGTATTATAGTCGTTTTCTTCATAATAAGCATTAAAATAGTAAAATAGTAAGTAAAAAATAGTATGCTAATGTCTCGGTAGCTAGCTAGCTAACTTTGCCAGTCCACCTTAAATAGTCCAGCAGTTCTGATGCCTGAAGCACCAGAATGTAACTGCTGCGCTATTTAAGGTGGAACGGGAAAATCTGAACAAGAAGCTGGCAAGCAACTTCAGCTTAGTATCACCAAAGAATTAGTGGTGGGCAATAATAAATAATTGCCCTCCTCTTTGAAGATCATCTGGTGCCCTAAATGTAACTAAAGCCCAGCAGTGAGGAGCTGAACCTTTCCCTTCCTGGCTATCACTGAAGATGGGTCACCTACAGAGCACCGCTAGTAGCCTGTTAATGAAGTAATGCTCTTTTTTTATTTAAGGGTTGTCCCGTTTCATAGGGCAAGATTTCAACCACTACCCCTTGCAACTCAGTTCCAAGGTGTTAGGGTGACACTTGAAAACAAGGGGTAGGGCTAAAAAGAAGAAATGGGACTGGGCCTTGGTGTTCAAGGTTTGCTTCTTTAGTTTTGCACTGGAGCTTCAAGGGTAATGTAGCTAACAAGTAACGGAAGCTTACTGTCTCTTGCACTACAACTATGCTGGATAGGATCCAATCCCAATTCAATAGCTCTGACCGGGCGATCCTGAAAGCTAACCCTGTTTACCTTTAGCCTTGTCTGTTTTCCTGAACTGTCCATTTAAAGGTGTGACAAGTCAAACTATCATTTGTTCAACTTGTACATTAAACATATATTCAGGGAGGCAGGACTGAGGGAAGATGATCAAGGATTCCAGATTGGTGGAAGAAACATCAGTGACCTTCAATAGGCAGATGACACAACAGTCAGGAAGGCCTTTATAAGGAAGGCTAAACAGTGAAAAGATGGTACTACAGATCACTATGAAGAGAACAGAGACTATGATAACTGGAAGCGCTAACTGTAGCATTCACGGTGAACATGTAGAAGTGATGGGCAACTTTTTTCCCATTTGGACCGATTATTAACAACAAAGGATCCAGCAATCATCCCTTATTCCAAAGGAATCCGATCAGCGAAGACACATTTGATGTCACTGAATTGACATTTGAATTCCAATAACAAATAATGGAAGAGTACTGTCCAATCTCGATTCTTTAGGTCAGATCAGGCCATCTCGAATGCTAACCTCTTTACTTTTATACCCAGCAAGCTTTTTATTATTAGCCTTATCTTTTTTCCTGAACTATTGATTTAGAGATAAAATTTTTTCACTTTAGAGATTTAGCGAAGCTTCAAATAGACTGTCAACAAGTCTTGCAGTGTCAGATGTGATCTTGAGATATTTTTGGCTAAACATGGTTGGGGAAGTAAATTCATCAGAGTGGGAACAAACCTGAGTGTGAAATTTCTAAACAAGTTCAGTGCTTTGTGAAGGCGGAGCTCAAAGTATGAGACAATGGTACACTCGCCAACATTGTCAGATGGACAACTAGCCTATTGCTAGCCAAACTGATGTGACATGTTATCATGGCTGAATAAATTGTCTCCAGACATGCATTCTTGTTACAAGAATAACAAGAATACAAGTCTAACCCTAAAAGACTGGCTATAAACAGAGTGACAAAAATCTATTTTTTTTTTTTGCTAAGCTTATTCTTAGGTTAATTTCAACTATTTTCTGTTCACATGACTGCAATTAACCACCATAGTCTAAAAACATGGGAAAAAAAGACTCTAGAGATTCAAGTATTAAAAAAGAGGTGGATATGACAATAAACAGTGAGTTTCAAACAATGCAAAGCTAGCTTTGCCATCATTTGTTTTGGTTGTGTCTCTGTGGCTTTGACTTCCTGACCCCTGCTGGTAGCTGTGGAGGTCATGTACACTGTCTGTCCAAGCTATAACATAACATAACACACACACACACACACACACACACACACTAGGATGTCAAGAGGTCACAGGGCAAATCCCAAGCACTTGCTCTTCAGCTGATGACAGGAAACACCTGTCAGGTGACGTCATGAGCCGGACAATAACACAGCCAGGCTGGAAAATCCTGCAATTCTGCTCTGTGTGAGAAGCTGAACAGCACTGGACTTCCCGCCTGCTCAGGATGTGCTCAGAGCATCCTCTTACATCGGTGTTCCTCTACCACATCCCTGACCCCGGCTCCAAACACAGCCGAAGGCAGAGTTCACTCCAATGTTTTAAGGAAATCCACAGACTGGAGACATCAGAATCTGTTTTAAACCTCCCACGTCCCCCATGGTACAAACACCGTGACACACCTCTTCTTACATTCCGCTTAATTATTCGTCACTTTCAGCTCGTAGAAACAACTGAAGAGACTGCAAAGAAAGTGCAGATTCCAGTCTTTCAATCCAAACCACAGTTGAGAGAACCTCGGAAGAAAAAGAAACAAACGAATCCGTCCTTGACCAAACAGGCCTCACCTCTCTCTCAGAGCCAAACTGAGGCTCTTTTTTAAGTCATTTTATGAGAAAACATTTAATTCAAAAATGACCATTATGCTTGGACCAGCTGAGGGTAACAGAGGAACAGCCAGCAACAAGATGGATGAAGACAATCAGAGGAACCATAAACAAGGCATTAAGAAGCCTAAAGATCCAAACAGAAGACAGGACATTCTGGAAAAAACACTATTCATATGGCACTTAATAATAAAAACAATAATAATATTGTGAATCAAAGTTATAATAATTCTAGACTTCTAAGCCTGGCTTAAAAGTTCACCACTGTTTCACATTCAGCAACATGTTTCTACCCCAAGAGTAATGCGTCAGTAGTGGGATTTATGTCCATCATCCAGCTTTGTGGCCAGAGCTCATTTCTGACTCACAAAGGGAGTGAATTGACACAACGCTGGTCACAGTTTGGACCAAAACGTTTCTATTGTGTTTGCATCCTGAAAGTCCAGGAATATACTTAGGCCTGGAAACACACTTATCTCACTCAAAGAGCTATTTTCCTTGTGAGTGGAGTGGATAAGATACAAACACAAATCGCTATTGTCGGAAGAAAACCTTGTATCTCCAAAATGATACGTTTACAGGAGAAGGAAAAAACATACTGAATTTTTAATGGAAGTCAATGGAACCAGACTTTTTTTCCAAGTCATTTTAGGTCATTTCTTTTAGTCCATTAGTCATGAAATTTACATACAAGGTAAAGGATAACAGGAATTTTTTAATTATGTCAAAAACTGAAAAACGACAAAAATGGACATACAAGGTTTTCTTCCGACAATAAGTTCATTTCTCTCCTTTATAACTGTGCAACTTCCACATTAGTTTCATAGCAGTTACTAAAAAGACCATAGCAGTGAGTGAATAATTCTTAACTGAATAAAAAGCCTGCAAGGTTCCGCATGATGCGAGGAAACTGCCACATGCCTTTGTTTTCTCATGACTGAACTCCTGTAACTTGCTGTACCCAGCAAAGATGATTGATAAGTTACAGCTGTTAACCAGAGTGCCAGCAGGACCAAACAAGAGAGAACATATCACACCAAATCTGGCTTCATTACACTGGCTTGCAGTCTGGCTTAGGATAGATGTTAGAGCACTGCTACTGGTTTTTGTAGCATTACATGGATTAGATCCAGCATGCATCTGTATGTTCCAATCATTCTCTAAGGCGAAGTAGCAGCCTTTTGTTTTTATGCACCAAAAATGGAACAATTTACTGAGAGAGATTAGACAGGTGACATCAGTACATCATTTCAAGAAGCAACTGAAAACATATTTTAACAAACGTTATTTTTCAGTTGTTTTTAGTTGCTTTCAATACTAGTACTGCTGCACTTCTTGATTAAATTAGGGATCATTTTTATTACTAATTTCATTTTAATCTATTGACTTTCTTATTTATTTAAATATTACATGTTATTATAATATTATTTTATTTACGATTATTGTTTGAATTATTTGTTATTACTGTCTATTTTTACTAGTTGTTTTATTAGTTGTTTTACTAGTGTTACTAGATTATAAAGAGGCCACAGGGGGAAAAAAACCCCAAAAAATGGACATTTTAAAGGGGAACTCCAATGATTTTGCAAAAAGTCTGCATAATTAAAGGGTACAGATGTAAACAGAGACAATCGGAGTGGTTTGTGGTGAAACGCTCTGTTCTAGAGAAGCTTACAGAGCCAGAATTGTTCACAGTGGTGGTGATAGGAACCAGACGTCCACCTCTAAAAGCACCTCACAGAAAGTTACTACATGAAATGGTTATGAATCCACTGCCTGTATGTTTTATGAGAATTTTGGGAAAATGTTTCGGCCTTATAATGTATTTTAACCCATCCATGCAGGGTGTTGTGAGGCAAAATAGTCCCCAAAGAAAACGTATTATTTCAGATTTTCCATCAGAAGACTCGTGTAGGTTCACTGGTGGTTTTGGATTGTAAATACAATGTCTGCATTTGCGTTGTTGTCATGGTGACGCCTGGTTCTTATCACCACCACTGTAAAGACATGTGAACCATGTCACATCAAACCACTCTGAATCTCTCTGTTTACATCTCAACCACAGAATTATTCAGAAAATCTGAAAGATTTGAGAAGTTCCGCTTGAAGTGTCGGAGTTGACTGCTTTCTCTCCTTTGCCGTTCCAGTTTTACAGAACGACCTGTAGCAAGGCTGACGGCGCCGATGACCTCAACTCCATTTCCACTTCCTATCAGTGTGACCTGCTGGAGTCTGGCAGCAGAGAAAAGCAGTTTCCCTTGAAATCCCTCACAGTCGACTCGTCTGTGGGCCAGTTACACACTAACATTGTGTCTGTCCACGTGATACAGCCCTGCGACAAGTTTTTCTCGTTGTTCATTTGTTTGCGTTCTATCTAATTCTGTTCATTTGCACAGAGCCTAGAAAATCATTCGGAGAAAATCATTCATTCAGCATATTATGAGCTGCCATTTCAAACGTCTCCATCTTGAATTATTTGTATATGATACAGAGAAAAAAGTTAGAATAAAAATTCTCCACTCAGTCTGGCTTTACGGCCTGTTCCTTTTATTTGCACTGCCAACTAGTCAGGCTACTACAACTAACTAACTTAAGGTCTCGGGAAGCTATGAGTTCTCTGCAGAACCATTTTATGCTTAAACAGTTCTTTGCATGGTGAAATGTTCTTCAGATTGATGGAGAATGTGCTGCAAATGGTTTTTGTACAGCAAAAAAAGGTTCTGCTACAGTTGCAAGCTTGACAACATAACAGTATTTAACAACAATATTTGGTGCTACATAGAACTATTTTCAAAAAGGTTCTGTATAGAACCGTGTACAACACATACTTCATCAATCTCAAGAGCAAGGTCAGCATCAAAGAACCATTTAACAATGAAGTGGTTCTGTACAGCACTCGTGGTTCTAAATAGGACCATTCCCTTTGCTAAAGAACCCTTGAAGAACCATTTTTTAATAGTACAGGCTAGCTTAATTTCTTAACTTAAAAATGAAAATATTTCTCATTTTTATGAAATTGTTCCATAAAAGTTCATAAAATAAAATTCTACCAGATTCCACAGGCATGACAAGCATGTGACCAAAAATGTATAGATTCTTCTGAAATGTAGGTGTTAATAGTGAGTCTGTGCTGCAGTAACAGCCCCTACTCTCCTGGGAAGGCTTCATGCCAGATGTTGGAACATTGCTGTGAGGATTTGATTGAGCATTAGTGAGGTCAGGTCCTGATGTTGGATGGTTACTTCTGGTCACTCCAACTCATCCCAGAGGTATTGGATGGAGCTCCATCACTCCAGAGAACACAGTTCCACTGCTCCACAGCCCAGTGCTGGGGGGCTTTATACCCATCTGGCCCACACTTGGCATTGGCCATAGTGACCTTAGGCTCATATAGGGCCTGCAACTACTCCACTGCATCTCATTCTATTGGTCAATGCTTTTCTACTGAAAACTATATCAGCAAGGAATGCACCTTTACTTAGCTGACTTACAGTGTATCTTATGGCCTATGGCTTTCAGTGAGACACGTCAC
This sequence comes from Pygocentrus nattereri, assembly GCF_015220715.1. Lineage (NCBI taxonomy): Eukaryota > Metazoa > Chordata > Actinopteri > Characiformes > Serrasalmidae > Pygocentrus > Pygocentrus nattereri. The sequence continues at coordinate 9,521,761 of NC_051234.1, read as the reverse complement.
CCTGCATTAGTTTAGCTACAGGGAGGAGTAGAACAGAAAGGAGGAAAGACAACAATGGCAGGAAAGCCATCACCACATATTTTAAAACAAAAGTCAAAGAGCGGCTCGTCAGGTTCTGTAGGCTGGCAAAAGAGACAAAAGACGAAAGCAGTTTGATTGGGTAGAGCTTTGCTAAGATTCGGTCTCAAAACTATGAGCTACTGAAGTGTCTGAACATCCAGGTAACCTACAAACCTCATTCACTCCAGAGCCAGTAGATTAAACTACAGTCTACTCTCTCTCTCTCTCTCTCTCTCTCTCTCTCTCTCTCACTGTGAGTCACTACTCCAACCAGCGTAGACTAAACACGTAGCTCGAGAGCAACGTTTGAAAGAGGACTTCAATAGAGGCATGAAGATAAGTGGAGCTTCTAAAGCCAGAAGATGAATAAAAGCAAAGCGAGAGAGTTTTGAAGGCATTTCTATAACCTTGAAGTTTTTTCACCTGGCCAGGGCACAGACGACCGAAGCACATGTGGGTTCCTCCTCTCTTTCTCTTTCTCTCCTCCCCTGTCTGTCTCTCTCTGTCTCCCTCTGTCTCCCCCCTCTCTCTTTGCTTTCTCAAAACCTCTCTCGCTTTTTGCCTTTTCTCTCTCAGCCTTTCAGTCTCTCTGCCTCTCTCTGTCTCTCTTTTTGCTTTCTCTCTCACCCTTTGTCTTTCTCTCCCTCTGTCTTTCTCTCCATGTCTCTCTGTCTCTCTCTTGATTTTTGCTTTCTCTCTTTCAGCCTTTCTCTCTCTGTCTCTCTAGTCCTTTTTGCTTTCTCTCTCCATTCCTCTCTCCCTGTCTTTCTCTCCATGTCTCTCTTTCTGTGTCTCTCTTTTTGCTTTCTCTCTCTCCCTCTTCTTCTCTCTCTGTCTGTCTCTCTCTTCCTTTTTGCTTTCTCTCTTTCAACCTTTCTCTCTCTGTCTGTCTCTCTCCCTCTTTTTGCTTTCTCTCTCTCTCTCGGTCTCTCATGCTTTTTGCTTTCTCTCTTTCAGCCTTTCACTCTTTCACTTTCTCTCCCTCTTTTTGCTTTCTGTCTCTCTCTGTCTCTCTCTTGCTTTTCGCTTTCTCTCTCTCTGTCTCTCTTCTTGCTCTCTTTCTCTGCCTCTCTCTTTTCTCTCCATCAAACTTTCTCTTTCTTTCTCCCACTTTGTTTCTCCTCTCTATCTTTTTTGCCCTCTCTCTCTCACTCACTCTTTTCTTTATGCTTCTTTTCCTCATTATTTTCTTTTTCCCCTCAATCTTATTTCTCTCCATTTCTCTTTTCATTCTTAGACCCTTTTCTCTCTTTTCCTTCATTGTCCCATGCTCTTTTCTTTCTCCTTCTTTTTGTCTTACTCTTTTCTTTCTCTCTCTTTTTGTCTTTTTTTTCTTTGTCTTTCACTCTTTTAAGCATTGCACATCGGCTCAACATGAATAAAAAATGTTACATCAGCCCAATGCCTGTCAAAACAAAGTAAGAGGAACAAGAGCAATAGTTATATCTACATATAAAAGTAAAGTCAACTCTCTCTCTCTCTCTCTCTCTCTCTCTCTTTCTCTCTCTCTCTCTCTCTCTCTCTCTCTCTCTCTGTCTCTCTCTCTCTCTCTCTCTGATAGCGTACACTCCAGACTGTGATACAGATAGTGGCAGCTCGACCCATAATTATATCAGTAGCTTTGGGATGCGGATTCCAGATGGCACAGACACACACACACACACACACACACACACACACACACACACACACACACACACACACACACACACACATCCACACACACACACACACACACACACACACATATACCCTCTCTTTCTATCTCAGGTGGTTCTCTAATGTTCTCTAATTTCTCCTGAACCTAAAACCTAATCAGCTTTGGAAGAGACTGAACATAACAGTTAAGCTGTAAATGTTAGTTGAAGGTTTCTTGCTCTTTTCTGGTTGAAGCTGCTTGTTTACTGAGTGACCAACACCTGAACACTTTACCGCTCTGTTACACTGAACACTGCACAAACAGCAGCAGCACACGCTCTATAATTTAACACACTGAGTAGATCTAAATTACAGTCCCGGAGCAGCGAACGCACAAACAGCTGAACACACACAGCTCTGACTGTGGTCAACAGCTCATCTGAGAAAGCTCCAGATTCTCTCTGCCATTTAAAGCCTTCTAGTAAACTCTCTGGCTGCTTTCGCATGACAGGTTAGAAGCGGTTTTCAATACGATGTGGCCCAGACTTTTTCAGAGCTGTGAACTATAATGACTGCTTTAGAACCTGCCCAATGGCTATTATCCATTATAAAAGTGTTATAGCACTATTGAAGCAGAACTCGTATTCCTAGAGGAGATGTGTAATGCACTATGTAAGGATCAGGTTGGGAAAAAGGATCTCGTAATTTCCCCCATTTCCCACAGACAGTCACTCCACAATTATTACCGTCAGACTGTAAAACTCCACACACTGCAGATTCATACTGGATTAAAATCACTCCACAATTATTACCATCAGACAGTAAAACTACACACTGCAGATTCATACTGGATTAAAATCACTCCACAATTATTACCATCAGACAGTAAAACTACACACTGCAGATTCATACTGGATTAAAATCACTCCACAATTATTACCGTCAGACTGTAAAACTACACACACTGCAGATTCATACTGGATTAAAATCACTCCACAATTATTACCATCAGACTGTAAAACTCCACACACTGCAGATTCATACTGGATTAAAATCACTCCACAATTATTACCATCAGACAGTAAAACTACACACTGCAGATTCATACTGGATTAAAATCACTCCACAATTATTACCGTCAGACTGTAAAACTCCACACACTGCAGATTCATACTGGATTAAAATCACTCCACAATTATTACCATCAGACTGTAAAACTACACACACTGCAGATTCATACTGGATTAAAATCACTCCACAATTATTACCGTCAGACTGTAAAACTCCACACACTGCAGATTCATACTGGATTAAAATCACTCCACAATTATTACCGTCAGACTGTAAAACTACACACACTGCAGATTCATACTGGATTAAAATCACTCCACAATTATTACCGTCAGACTGTAAAACTACACACACTGCAGATTCATACTGGATTAAAATCACTCCACAATTATTACCATCAGACTGTAAAACTACATGCACTGCAGATTCATACTGGATTTACAGATCTTACTTAAGTTTCAGAACCTTTCGGGCTCCAGTTGTGTGCTAGACATTCTGGAACAGTCTCCCCCGCTCTCTCTCTCGCTCTCTCTCTCTCTGGGGGTCAAAAACACAAAGCCAGTGCGCTCCAGGCCTCCACTGGACCATGACTTCTCCAGCAGAGAGTAACGTGAGCTCAGCGCTGAGACCCACAGAGACGCTCAGTGGACCAGCTGATGAAGAGTTTCACCATGCCACAACACCACCACACACAGGTGCTACCGTCTACACAGCACACTCATCAAAGGCCGTCTGAATTCCCACCAGATTAAGGACAGACAGGCAATAAAGGGGTGTGTGAGTCAAGCTGCAGTGTGTGAGGTCTGTTAAGGCTGAGCTGAAATAATCACTAGTAAAAACGCTGATGAACCGCTAACAGAGCCACCTGCCTACATGAGATTTGGGATATAAGGCACCGTACACCCCACACATCCCAATCAGTGTAATAAGTGGTGTATAAGATTCCATTGCTTGTTAGCTACATTAGTCTCTACCCTATAAAAAATGTGTTTTTATACTTTAATTTATAGAACTTTAAATTCTACCCTCTGTGTTCTACAAACTTGCTTGTGCGTCAAATTCGATGTTCCTGAATCGGTAGAGTTGCCCTTTCCATTCCATCTTATTTCAAGATCGTACAAGACTCACATCCAGAATTATAAGCCTATGAAGAGGGGCTGAGATACCTGTCATCTGCCTCTCACCATGTGGAACTGGTGGATTAGTGTGTCCGTCTACACTCTGTGTGAAACTGACCAATGGACACTAAGGACCAATCACTAAGGACTGACCATCATGCCAGAAACTATTCATTCATTTAGTCTACAACAGAGACACGCGGGAAATGGCGTGTAAGAAGTTTATAGCTGCAGAAGTTGCTGCAGCAGTTTTGGAAAGTAGCGATAAAGATGTGATTGATTTGAAACATACAGGTATCACATTATATGCAAGTGCATTTAAATGCCAATTTAACCCCTAAAACCCCAGGCTTATTACATATTAGGGCTTATTATTCAGTAACTCCACAGACTTCAATGAAAACTGGCTGAGCTGTTCACAGGTTACAGAAGGATGTAATAAAGCTTTGGGCCTTGGCCATTTAAGGAGTTAAGAAGACATGTAAAAGCCGAGAAAATGCCCTTAGACTCCAGAGGTTTACCTCAAATTCTTAAGGTGGACAGTTTTTTTAACTTAACAAATCTTTTTTGCAGTGTACCAAACATGTCTTGGCTGATAGACTACATTTGGGGTAAATCTGAACTATGACTCTACAGTCTCTGAATCCAGAATGTGTCTAAATCCGGCGTCTGAATACTTTTGGACATGTAAGAGGTGAAAGCTCCTCCTTACCAAACACAAAGCACACTGGATCCTAATTAGGACGCTGATTACAGCCGTACGGCCGGCTAAGGCAATTCATTCATCTGATTGAAGGATCCACTTCACACTTAAGCAGCACTTCAATAGCCGCCGTGGTGTCCGGTTTCTTTCTTTGCTATGTGTGTGACGGTTTGGTTCTTTTACTGGTTGGGGGGGGTGAGAGAGGAAAGAGTGTGTGTCCTTTCTTGAGTATAAAGTAAGCAACAAAGGCTGCCTGGGAGGCATGATGGAGTGGGATGTGTGAGTGGGTGTGTGTGTGCGGTGGAGTGGTCACTAAAAAGCATTTGAAATGCGATGGATTGACGGCTGTGGTGCTGAGCCGCCTTCTTTAAAGGCACAACATAAGCACTGCTTTTGAGAACAGCCAGAGATTAATGAATTAAGAGTTAATAATTAAACTTCAAAGGCAGACACACAAAAGAGTTTGACCTACTCTCTGTTAAAAATGCAATTTCTGAATGCTGTTTTTGTGGAAAATTAACATTTTAATTCAGCTTATATCAAATAGTGCCTTTCTGAACAAGAAAGCACATGAATAGGAATAAAAGTCACACATTAGGGAGACTTTATTACTCAAATAAGATACAACAATATTAAGCATTTACCAATTAGGCCTGTGCTCTGAATGAGCTCAGGCTCATCAGGTTCATGTGGTTAATAGTCAGTTAAGCGATTAACAACATCAGATATACAATATACACTCAGTCAAGCTTCATTGAAAGTGTTTTTTTCCGGCATTTAAAACTTCTCTGTTCCAACTGATCAGATGTCTGAAAAAAAAACGTAACATATATTGTGAACCTTTCATTATAGTTTTGCCTTGTCGCCTACCTCTAATTGAACCTAACACTTGTTTTGTTGGTGCTTTGATTTAAAAAGTCCAGCTGCTCCTTCAATTGCAACAGATACACAGCAGGATGGCCACATGATCATGTCAGTAAAGACCTTACAGTGACAAACGTGTGTGTTTTCACACCAAATGAATTCAGCTGTAGTGTGTCTGTTAAGGATTCCTCCAACAGTCACTCAAAACAAATTGCTGTTGTCGTAAGAAAACCCGTATCTGAGATGTTTTTCCGTTTTTGACCTAATTTTACACCCTTTACATTGTATATACATTTCATGATAAATGGGCAGAAGGAAATGACCTAAATGATTTAGAAAAGAGTCTGGCTCCATCGACTTACATTAAAAGCAAAGTGTGTTTTTTCCTTCTCCTCTAAAGTTATTAGTTTGGAGATACAAGGTTTTCTTCCAACAACAGCGCAATGAACCAGGGATGTACCAGCTGATATCCATCCGATCAGGCGATATTTCCATTTCATATATCATTTCAAATATCATATCACAAACTGCACTCTATGAAAGTTGGGTTTACAGCGACTATGAAAATATGAAATGAATATGAAAGGGGTGCCCAAAAGCCGCCCGCGGGCAGATTTCAAATGGACTGTAGCTTCTGTTTTAGAGTGTGTTATTAGTGGCCCGCTAGCCAGTTCATTGTAGTTCTTCTTTTCACCTGATGGTGGCAGCAGTTCAGTACATTTACAGCGTAATGCGCCGCACTATGGAAGTTAGCTAAAGTTTAGAAGCCTTTCTTTTCTGACTCGACCTGCAGTTTCCTTTACTGACCAAAATTTGCAGCCATACATTTCAAACCGGCGTTATTTTGGCGAAACGGAAATTTGAACACTTTTTCACTGAGCACACACATGCATGAACCTTTTTTAGTTTGTCTAACAAATACATTTTTTTGAACAAGTAAGCACCTGAATTTGAATATAATGAATACATTAGACATGTTTTATTGCTGCTCTTAAATAATTTAATCATTTGTTATGAGCACAAACTGCCCTGGGCAGTCCAACAATAAAAGAGGCCCATCTTTTATACAGTGATAGGAAACACGGCAGCTCACAGAAAGCTCCAATTTTATCTGCTGATATTTTGAAAATGTAATATTTTGAATAATTTGTGAATAATATTTCAGCCCTCTTTTGACAGGTATTTTGACGCGGAACAATCTGGCCCTCTTTACACAAAGTTTAGACACCCTATCAATATGGCGATTACATCACTATTTACTTTTTTGAGTATGGCAAATGAACTGATCTTTACTAGATTAACTTCAATAACTAAGGACTGTACAAGAAGTAGTGGGTGTTTCTAAATTGTAGTAATTTCACTAAAGCAAAATAAAAATGAAGTGCAATTATTAAGTTTTACAGTGTATAGAGATCGTGCAAACAGCAGAAATCTATGCACAGTAATTGAATAAACTACACTTAAAAATGGCTCTTTGAAGGTTCTTTAGTAAAGACAATGGGTTCTACATAGAACCCTGAAGATTCAAAGAACCATTTGCATGCTTAAAGGGTTCTTTGCATGGTGAAATGGTTCTTCATATTGATGAAGAATGTGTTGTACATGGTTCTACATAGAACCTTTGTGAAGAAGCTTCCATACAGCATCAAAAAGGTTTTTGCTTAACCATGTTAAGCTGGTAATCAAAGAACCTGCTTTGGTGCTGTGTAGAACCATACACAACACATCCTCCATCAATCAGAAGAACCATTTCACCATGCAAAGAACCCTTCAACGATGCAAATGGATTTGAGTGTTCAGAGGACCATTCACTTTCCCTAAAGAACCTTTGAAGAACCAGCTTTTAAAAGAGTGTATATAATGACAAGTAGTTGACTGAATGTCAGCCTGTAATGGCACCTTACTTTACTCATTTACCTTCACTAGTCATTTCATTTTTCTTTCTGTTCATTGTTGAATAGCTTATTTTTTTTTGCTCTAAATGTATTACTGTGCTCATTTTTTCAGCCTTTTTCTTTAATGTAGCACTACTGTGTTGCTGGTGCACTCAGTCCACTTCAACTTGTTTACAAGCCTCAGTAAAACAAAATGATACATGTTGTGTATCATAAAAGTGCCTTAAGTAGGTACAGAAAAAACCCATATCTATCACAAAACCCTCCACACAGACAAGAAGATATGCCACAGTGTCTCTGTAGGACAGAAAGATTCTTTCAAACAGCACAAGCTCCAATTCCTCCACCTATTCAGATGATAATTGACAGATGCCTAAAGCAGTGAACTAAATGGCAGGAACTAGAGAAACGGCGGAGGCAAGACATGGACAGAAACCGCAAAGGTCTGCCGTTCCCTCTGTTTCATCAACAACCCTCACGACCAGCTCGTGCTCACCTTTATGCTCAGGTAGTTCTCACAGCTGCGGGACTTGCCTCGGGTGTGCATAGTGTGGTTTTTAGCATAAATAGAAGATAAATAAATAATCCAAAAAGGAGTTAGACGGAAAATCCAGACGGTCAGTTAAGGCTCCATTGTTTGAATTTTCATCAGAATAACACTACTTAAGTCTGTTTTGTCCATGGCTGTGATGGACTCTGTGACAGACTCTGTCCAACTCTCTCTCTCTCTCTCTCTCTCTCTCTCTCTCTCTCTCTCTCTCTCTCTGTATGACTCCTGTGGGAGTGTGAAAGAAGCAATAGGCTCTCTTCCCTCCCTCTCTCTCTCGCCCGCCCCTTGTTCATCTGGCCTCTCCCAGCTAGTTAATGCACACTCATTCAACTTCCTTTACCGCTGAAAAAACACACAACCTGACCTGCTCACAACAATGCCCCCTCCTCCTCCTACCCCCCCGCCCTGCAGGGGAAAAGCTCCGCACCCCCCCCTCAACCTCCAACCCTCATTTCTTTAACCCTAAACTACCCTCACCCGCCCTGATGCTCCTTCATTGTCCCAGCAGTACAAACGGACTCAGGCTTTAGCTTATTCTACTGCTTTTGTAAAAAAAGAAGTTGTGGGGTGTAAAAGTGCCAGCAGTGCTCTTGTCCCAAAAACAGTGCAATGATGATTCTAGTCAGGGGAATCCCCCCCTCCCCTTACGCATACAGGTCACCTGCTACTGATTCTAGAGGAGAACAGACAAGTAGTGTACAGATGTACAGTCTATGTAATAAACTGTTCTGGCAGCCTCTGAGTATCTTGGAAGGGTAAAGAAAAGCTTTACTGAACAAAATGACTCATTTTTTTCACAGAAAAAAATGCATTGAATAATACAACATGATTGTTATTGTGAAACGACTGGCTATATAAGGCAACATTATGTAAGGATTTTATCTTAAAATCACAGCTTCCGAATCATTTTGACGGTACACTGATATATAATAGTAAGAATGGCATCTTGTTGCCGCTCTGGGCCGGGATGCTTGTTTTAGTACTATGTAACTTTGGAGGAGCGGCATGAGAACCTCTCGCCAGAACCAACCACACCAACAACTCAGCCAGCTACGACAAAAAGTATTCCCAGCATGGACATCATGACAGATGCTCAGAAGATACACGCTGTCAGAGGAACCGAGGAAGAGAAAAAGAGAGAGAGACCGGGCAAGAGTAAATTTCGGACTGGCTTTTACTCGTTGGCGAGAACTAAAAGAGATAAAAGGATGCAAGACAGACGCCCAGCTGGCCTTCGTCCTATTCGACTAGTATTAGTATAACTTGTTAGCTGGTTTACTTGTCAATCTTTGTGTCTTTTCTGGTTCGGTATCCTTCAGCTTGTCAACAAATGCACGTGTATAGCTGTCCATGAGGGGCGCTCAATGCACAATTTGTATTTACAACAGTGGTGTAAAAGTAAACTATACTCCACAAATGTAGGGGGAGCCGAAGAGCAAAACATATATTCTGGCATAATGCATAAAATGAAACATAAAATATGAAAATAAAATGTGCAATATCTTTTATTTTTTTCCCCAACATGCTAAATTCAGCAAATAAAAGAATAAATGAAAATGCAGTGTGTTCCTTTGTAGGGGATGTACCAACTTACTTTTGCTTACAAAATCAACAAAACATGTCATTTGACCAGAGGACCTCAAACTTTGGCCTGCTTTATGCAGTGATCCTCTTGTCCAAATGTATGCATCAGTCTATCAGCTTGTTAGCTTGGTGTGGACGTTGCATAGGCTTCTAGTTTGGTCATTAATCAGCTACGTAAGTGTACTATCTAGGTCAGATTAGATGTAGCTACAATGACTTTACAAAAGTTCCAAAGTCTGGAGAGAGACAGGGAACTACTAAACAAAACAAACAACACCTTAAAAATGCACAAAGACATGTAAGAGATATGTATGACTCATTTACCAAATTCAAGATGTGCAAGGAATCTTTCTTGGTGCAAGTGTCAACATAAATTTCAAAATTTACCAACATATACAATACCAAAAAAAAAAGAACCATAAAATACACATAACCCTACATAAATATTTACATATGCTTTTTCCAATAGGCGCCATTCGCTATAAAAGTAACATTTGCCAATTTTGATCAAAGGTAGCTAAAGTAGCCTTTATGACGGATGATGCCTATTAAAATACGCCTTTATAAACTTGTATGTAGAGTTAGTTCAGTTGTAATGACAAGCTTATGTAGGTGTCATGTAGAGTTATGAACAGTGTGTAATGTATAGTTACATTATAAATATGAACTGAGTTATATTGTAATGAAGTGCAAAAACAAAAAACTAAAAAAGCCAACAAAAATAGAGATACAAGGGTTTCTTCCAACAGCAGCGCTATATAGAAGTCGTGGACATATTAGGTACATCTGAAAACAAAATCTTACAACTTGTGAGCATTACAGCCAATCATTTACAATATAAACACTACATCTGGATAGGCTACAGCACAAGTGGAGTGTATCAGCTGAGGTTAGCGCTAAAGAGACACCTTAAAACCAAATAAAAGGAGAAAAATGGTTTCTACCAAAATATCTGAAACTCTGTTGCACCTGAAAGTCCCCTCGCCAAAAGATCAGACCAAACGGAGGGAAAAGTTAAGCATGTTTGTGCAAAGCAGTGGAATGCCTGAGTTAAAAACCGGTCCAAAGTCACCCATTACACACAAAAATCTTCGCACAGTGCAGATAAGGGAGATATTCCTAACTGGAAGTCCCGCACATAGTGAGTGTCCCAGTGGAGATGACACCAGGAATGATTTCTCAGCATCATCAGTAAACAAGTGAAGCAGTGATGAAGTCTAATTAGGGTGGCCTATATTTAGCCCCACTGGATTCTTCACAAACACCATTCGACACGGACGGCACAGTGACCCCTCAGAAACACGACCGATGGAGCTCAGACAGACAGAAATGGAGGAAAGGTCGGCTCCTCGATACTCTTCAGCCACGTTTGGAATTTGTAAAGCAGCTCGGTGAAGATAAGCACTCAGATTTGTGTTAAAGTGATGACAAAAAAAAAATCAAATAGATCAATATTCCCCTCTTACTCTGAGCACAGTCAACGAAACAAGACATGCTGGTGTCTAAGGTTTGCTTCTTTAGTTCAGGACTGAAGCTGTAAGGCTAATGTAGCTAATAAGTAATAGAAGCTTATACCCCAACAATTAGCATGGTGCTAACGCATGTTTGCATCTTTACACACGACCACGTCGAGTCATAATCTGAGTGGTTATGTGTGCTGAGTGTAAAAATGGACAAACGTACCAAAAAAGCCCTGGACATATGATCACCCTTTCAAATTCGGGACACAGTATACAGGTAGACTTTTATGGTACATTTATGGTAAACGGACAAGAAATAGATGTAAAACAACTCTGCGAAGACAGTTTTTCACTTTTCTGTGAAACGTTTCCCTTTCAGTATGAGAAATGAAGTGCTTTAACACTAATTGACAGGCAAATGTTTGTACATAGCTACTCATAGGAGTCAGATTTATGACATAAGACATATGGACTGACCAAAAGGGTGTTCAAAAATTCCATCTATCTTCCATTTTAGACTCTTCAGAGGATTCCTGATTGATCTATCTTTACACTGTAGCATGTTTAAATAATGTTAACATACTCATTTTAGGTTATTTGTTCCTCTCTGATGATAGATGGATTTTGAGGTCAATCCATATGTGTTATTTGATAAATATGACTTCAGTGAGTAGATATGTACAAATATTTGACTGTTCATCAGTGTAAAAAGCTTAACAGGGTTGTTCTGCTGAGGACTCTTCTTGTGAAGTTCGGGGCTTTCTGAGTCAGACGTGAGCCGAGTAGCAAGTAAAAAGAAAAACTCTGCTTATGTACAATATAGCTGTGGCCAACAACAGCTGGAAAATACAGCACCATGACTTGTGCGAAACCAGTGCCTCTGGTGAACACCACAGTACACTACAGTTCTTGGTGCCCCCTTAACCCTTGTGTGCTGTTCAGGTCTGTGGGACCCATTTTCAATGTTTACTAAAAGAAAAAAATATGCAATTTATTATTATTTCAGCCTCAGATTCCTTGGCCTTTGTTAATTTTCTGTGAAGAACAGATAAAATAACACATTTTACAGTGACTTCACACTGTTCACCCCCCACATATTTATATTACACATATGGTGTTACTGACTGGCTACAGCTGCTGAAGGAGCCCCCTACGCTGGACACTTGTGATATTTTAAACATCTGGTATTTTTACGTAAATTGTTGTGGCTGCATTGATTTAATAAACAATAATGTGGTGGGTCCGTCAGACCACTGACTAACAAACACATCAACATGCGAGGTGATAAACCCCTTCAGGAACAGCTACCTGAGATGCATTTCTTCATGAAAACTACTCAATGCATTATTGATCCACAATTAGTCATATTTTTGTCATTGTTGCAATATAAGTTTCCATGACAAACACAATGACAAGAGCTGCAATAGCACCCTGAACCAGGCTTGAATGCTGCTCTGTTGTATGCAGAGCAGGTGACTTAACCACTATGCTATTCAGCCTATCCTTAATTATTAGCCTAGATAAAAATCCAGATTTGTGTGAAGCAGTAAATTATCATTATTTTCATTTTGCTCTTTGCACAACAGCGATTTGTATTTTTGTAATTTTGTACTGTTTGCTATTTGCTTAAAGAAGTTGATCAGTTTTCTGTTTAATTACACAGCAAAAAAGAACCTGTACTTGTTACACACTCAGTCAGAGACTGTATCACTTCCCATATCATCATCATCATAACAATATTTGGCAACTTATGTTCAGACAGGCATAAACTTTATATTTGCCGTAGACAGAAAGTATTTAAGCACAAGATTTAGATTTGTCAAAATGTCTTTAAGATGATAAAAACATATAGTCGGGTGTGTCCAAACCTTGGACTGCTACTGGTATCTTTATGTGTTTGACAGAAAGAAATGCTCCGACTTAATGAACTTTAGTGTTTCATTTGCATCCATCCACTGCATCTTGTTTATCTAAGATAAGTGCAGTTGTTTTGGTCTCATTGGGATCGGTCCCTCGGTCCCATCGGGCAAAGACAGAGGAAAGGGAATGTATGGAAAACACACAAATGCCTGTGCTGGAGCTTCATCTGCGATGATAAAACCTTCACAGTGTTTCCTGTTGTTGCTCAAAAACAGTGGCTTAAAATAACCATTATTTGTGCAAGCTTCTAGTAAACTCTGTCTGTGAGATGCTGAGAGAGAGATACAGTCGTCCCTGGTGAGCGGATCAAATCTGATAAGGCCTATCAGCATAAATTAGCCAGATGACAGGGCAGTTGAACTGGGCAGCCTTTGGTCCTTTCCCATAATCATAATTTAGCTGGACGGACAGAAACAACTGAGGGCAGAAGGACCGAAGCGGGGGATAAACACTGGTTTGGGCACAAACAGTAAACATGTTTGTTGTTTTAGTGCCTGTAAATCTGACAATGAGTCTCAATGGAAATCTCAGGGTGATTCCTCCAAGTATATTTTTGTAATCTACAGATGATTTCTTAAGTCTCCTGCAAAATTTACCGACAAGAGGGATTTGTTTAAAATAACCTGAAACAAACATCTAAAAACAGAATGTATTTGTCAGAATGAAAGAACCTGCTACAGACGCACCACCAAAACATATCACAACAAAAACGTATTCTTGTTTTATTTGATAATTTTTGTAAAGCTGCATTATTTTTAGTTACTGTTTATAATAATAATTAACAGCAAGGCTTCTGTCAGCCAGGTAAACCAAGTGAGCGTAGCCAGTGGACACACCTGGAATTAAATCGTTGCACATTTTTTAACAATCCTGCACAAACAGGACTGGAAAATATGACAATATAATTATTGCGATAAAGTATGTCACAGTACAATGTGCTTTTACGAACAGATCCTGGACATCGTCAGTGCTTGTAGACACTGACCAACTGCATCTATCATTATAAAGACAGCAAAATGAGTCCAGTTTGACTGGATTAAGAGCAACACAGTTTGCCATGTATTTAATAAAATCACTGCGTTCACAGATTTAACAGCATTTTTAAAAATGTAGCACTTCTGGATCGTTTTTCTTTGTTCCAACTGATCAGATGCCTGAGAAAATAAATCTCGTGACACATCGTGTACCATGACAATTTCTTGAAGTACTGCAATATTATAACGTTGCTATGTCACCCAACTTTCTGCAACTTGTCTTCTTATGTCCTGCAATGACTTGTGAGGGGAACCACCGACTAGACTAAAAAGTGTTGTGCTGAAAAACATCCGTCTAGCCACAAAGTTCATGATACATATTAAGCTACTCAAGTGGCATCTGATGCACTGCCTGCATTCATTTCTGGGCATTTGTTAGCAGTATAGGATCACAAATCCGGAGGTCATTGACAGTGCTGACCACAATCACTGAAGTAATGATACTTAAGGCGCAACTTTGCCGTAACTGGCCGATTCAATTTTGTGGAAAACCACAGGATTTCAAAGCAGCTACTTTTTTGGCAAACCAGCACCGAGTGAACAAAAGCAAGGAAGGCCTTGAAAATGGTACAAAGGACCTGGTGAAATACGCCTGTATTGCGTATGCAGGTGTTGCTCCCCCCACAGAGCTGGAGAAATGCTCACATAATAGTGAGTAAGGAGCTTCAAAAGAAGCACATAACAAACACACCAATCAGTTCTCAACCACTGGTGACTTATGCTGGTTAAGTTTGGGTTAAGCTTCAGATCAAAAAACAGCTCTTGGACCAATTAAGGAGTGATGGGGTGAACCCCTCTGGTCACTTTTTACTCCTTGATGCTTACGGCATTAGGCCTCTGAGAAATACAGGGGAAGCAAATTGTACTACATAGATATGAAGGATATAAAGCAATTATTACTCTCATAACTCTCATAAGCACCAACACTGGCAGGTTGCTTTTTTAAAGTCCTAAATTATTTACTTCACACATATTCAGAAATACGTCTTCTTGCATCATTGAAAGATAAGCCACTCGGCTTCTCCTGTTGCCGCATTTCCATGTGCTGCACAAGGATTAATACAGCCTGTCTGTCACAAAACAAGTTAAGGCTGGTTCCATTTGTTCTGCTTCGATCTTAAAAAAGATGGTCCTTCATGGGTTGTTTAGTAAATAGTACAATATAGAACTTCTATATAGAACTGTTTGCATGCTGAAAGGGTTGTTGGCATGGTGAAGTGGTTCTTTGGACTGATGGAAAATGGGTTGTATATGGTTTTATTGTCTATATAGCACCAGAAAGGCTTCTGTTATCGTTACAAGCTCGACATCGCAACAACAGCAGAATCCTTTTTAAGTGCTGTAAAGAACCGCATTCGTAGAACTATTTAGGCAGCGTCCATTGTCTTTACTAAGCAGCATATGAAGAGGCACCTTTTTAAAGACGGATTTGTGAAGCTGAAATTTAGTCAGGAATGCTGTCTAAGCTGAACTTGCTCTGAGAACTTGCTTGCGTGATTTCCTCACCCGGCCGTGCATCACACTTTCTCTCAAAACAGTTCTTTGTTTCATCGCTTACTTGTTTGAACTTTGTCAAGATAACACTTTACAATGAAACCTCCTTTATTAAGGGTTTATAAATGTTTAAAATTAGCTGCTAGTTACTTAAGTGCTGAGTAACTCAAAGAAATTCAGTGGAACATCTTAGTAAATCCAACAACTAGCAGCACAGCACCTAAAGTTTGCATGTTTTCTCTTCTTTGGATTCTCCAAAAAGCTCCAAGGTGAGATATGTGACCAATCACAAAGCAGCACAGATGTCAACAACAAAACAGAACGAAATTACACACAAAAACAGAATTGGTAGCTAAATATAAATAGCTAAGATGTAACTGAGTAAAAAGTAGGTTCCTTTGCTCATTAATATACTTGAGTATTACGATTTGAAAATAATTTTGTTTATTTAAAGTACATGTACTTTAGTAAAGGTAACTGGTTACTATACTTTAAGTACTTAAGGTCATTAATTGGGTCATGAACATCTTTAAAAGCCACAGTTAAGCAGTTATAATGCATAAATGAAATGGGCAACAGTAAGCTAAGCTGTTCCATCTGAAGAAGCTGCATCAGATCAGGAACGGCTGATTACTGCAAAAGAAATGAAATTAAATCACAAACAGCACTGATCGAACCAATAACAGTTAACGGTTAATCAGTTAATACTTTATAATCCTTTTTTAAAATTCTGCAAAACGCAGTACTAAACTCCTCCCCTTAAATGGTTAGGACTTGTATTACAAGCTATTCTAATGAAAGAACTCAGTTTACAGCCACTTTACACTGAAGTCCAGGTAGTTACTCAACCACAAGCACTAGGATGTAGTAAGTCCGGGATAGCATGCTCGGGACCAGAGTGTGTTAACTGAACGTGTGTGAGTGTGTGTGTGTGTGTGTGTGTGTGTGTGTGTGTGTGTGTGTGTTTGTGTGTGTTTGTGTGTGTGTTTACAGAGGAAGGGTTACCCCAGCTGCATTCCCCTCCACACACACATATACACACACACACACACACACACACACAGACACACACACTCACCCAACTGTGGAATGTAGCACCCAGATCACAGTTCAGTTCACAGCAGCACTGCAGACCACTCACACATTCACACACCTCTACCTCTGTACACACTCTTCACACACTGCACTCTTCTCAAATGTATTATTCTCATCAATGGTGAGCCTGAGATTAAGGAATCAATGGTAAAAAAAAAAAAGTTCTCCTCATGTAGGACTGCAGGAATGTGCCGACTTCCCTTCAAAATGTGGCTCCTTCTGCTGAAAAAAGATTTTCAGATTTTCCTGAGAAATTCATTCCAATGGTCCACAAACTCCCAGCTCCCTGAGTTGTGGTGGTTGGATAGTGTAGTGGTTAACACCTTTGCCTTCTACGCTGTAGACTGGGGTTCAATCCCAGAGCAAGCACCCTACACTATACTAATAAGGGTCCTTGGGCAAGACTCCTAACACCACCTTGGCCTACCTGTGTAAAATGATCAAATTGTAAGTCGCTCTGGATAAGAGCGTCAGCGAAATGCCGTAAATGTAACAAACTCCACAGCATTGAAGACTACATCAAGCTGTTGTTCTCACTCGCTCACTACCAGAGCTGGTACCAAACTTTTCTGATACCTTTTAGAGGTGGCAATATGACGGTACTCTATCGTTATCATGATCAATTATGTTACAATACGTTTGTCTGGGCATATAGTGGATATCATACTTAAGGACTGACTAACCGTACGTTTCATTAGAAAGTGAGCATAATTTGGCCTGTTTAATCGTATCCATCCATCCATCCATCCATTTTCTAAGCCGCTTCTCCGTCAGGGTTGTGGGGGGGTGCTGGAGCCTATCCCAGCAGTCATCGGGCGGAAGGCAGGATACACCCTGGACAGGTCGCCAGTCCATCGCAGGGCTAATCGTATCTACTGCAGCGCAATTTCTAAACACGGATTTTAAGTCATCAAAGTTGTAGTTTTGTTATTGTAAGATGTTTTATATGTGGCCCTGCGATGGACTGGCGACCTGTCCAGGGTGTATTCTGCTTTCCTCACAAGGGCCGCTGGGATAGGCTCCACCTCCCCCTGCGACCCAGAAGGATAAGCGGCTTAGAAGATGTGTGTGTTTTAAATGTGGCATTACAGGTTCTAATTTATCTGCTCCAATTTATTAAATCTCAGAAAAGCGAAATGATTTTGAGGCATGTAGTGTATCGTGAAAATGTCCTGAAGTATCGTGATGCAATATTTCTGCCACATCACGCAGCCCTGAATTCTGTGCTGTTCAGTTCCATATTTCAATACCTTAGCAGTCAGTCTCATCAGTGTCAGTGAGCCAATAAGCATGCTTGCTCCCAATCCTAGACTGTTGATTGGCTGATAAGAATATTACTGACATCAGCAGTCTGTTCAATAAATACACATCCGAACTCAGCAGGGTCTCTTCAAACTTAGAGATAAAATCAAATGATTTTCTCTGGAATGGCGCAAAAATAATAATAATAATAATAATAAATAGTTCTTCAGATTGATGAAGAATGTGTTGTATATAGTTCTGTATAGAACCGTACTGAAAATGGTTCCACACGCTTCAAAAAGACGGTTCTTCAAAGGTTCTTTAGTAATAGCACTGGTTCTATATGGAACAACTTCACGCTCAAATGGTGCTTTGCCTGGTGTAATGGTTCTTCAGATTGATGCAGAATGTGTTGTATATAGTTCTGTATAGAACCTTACTGAAAATGGTTCCACACGCTTCAAAAAGACGGTTCTTCAAGGGTTCTTTAGTAATAGCACTGGTTCTATATGGAACAACTTCACGCTTAAATGGTGCTTTGCCTGGTGTAATAGTTCTTCAGATTGATGCAGAATGTGTTGTATATAGTTCTGTATAGAACCTTACTGAAAATGGTTCCACATGCTTCAAAAAGACGGTTCTTCAAGGGTTCTTTAGTAATAGCACTGGTTCTATATGGAACAACTTCACGCTTAAATGGTGCTTTGCCTGGTGTAATAGTTCTTCAGATTGATGCAGAATGTGTTGTATATAGTTCTGTATAGAACCTTACTGAAAATGGTTCCACACACTTCAAAAAGACGGTTCTTCAAGGGTTCTTTAGTAATAGCACTGGTTCTATATGGAACAACTTCACGCTTAAATGGTGCTTTGCCTGGTGTAATGGTTCTTCAGATTGATGCAGAATGTGTTGTATATAGTTCTGTATAGAACCTTACTGAAAATGGTTCCACACACTTCAAAAAGACGGTTCTTCAAGGGTTCTTTAGTAATAGCACTGGTTCTATATGGAACAACTTCACGCTTAAATGGTGCTTTGCCTGGTGTAATGGTTCTTCAGATTGATGCAGAATGTGTTGTATATAGTTCTGTATAGAACCTTACTGAAAATGGTTCCACACACTTCAAAAAGACGGTTCTTCAAGGGTTCTTTAGTAATAGCACTGGTTCTATATGGAACAACTTCACGCTTAAATGGTGCTTTGCCTGGTGAAATGGTTCTTCAGATTGATGGAGAATTTGTTGTATATAGTTCTGTATAGAACCTTACTGAAAATGGTTCCACACACTTCAAAAAGACGGTTCTTCAAGGATTCTTTAGTAATAGCACTGGTTCTATATGGAACAACTTCACGCTTAAATGGTGCTTTGCCTGGTGAAATGGTTCTTCAGATTGATGCAGGATGTGTTGTATATAGTTCTGTATAGAACCTTACTGAAAATGGTTCCACACACTTCAAAAAGACGGTTCTTCAAGGGTTCTTTAGTAATAGCACTGGTTCTATATGGAACAACTTCACGCTTAAATGGTGCTTTGCCTGGTGAAATGGTTCTTCAGATTGATGCAGAATGTGTTGTATATAGTTTGATACAGAACCTTTTTGAAAATGGTTTGACATTTTTAAGCAGGATGGTTCATCAAGGCTTCTTTATAGCAATAAGGACAAGCACAAACGGTTCTTTGCACGGTCAAATGGTGCTTCAGACAGATGGAGAATTGCTGTGTATGGTCCTATGTAGAACCTTTCTGAAAAGGACACAGCTACACAGCACCAAAAAGGGTTCTGCAATTGTTATCATGTCAAGCTTGTAGCAATAGAACCCTTTGGTGCTCCGTGGAACAATATGCAACACATTCTCCATCAGTCTGAAGAACCAATTCCCTGTGCAAAGAACCATTTAAGCATGAAATGGTTTTAAATAGATTTGAACCATGCCTTTACTTAGGGACCCTAGAAGTGTGCACCCTCCACTGCGGCCATCTCTTTTATCTGATTTTGACCTTTGGTGTTAAAACAGCTATTCTCTCCCACAATAAGACCAGCTCAGGTCATTACCTCATCCCTTATAAGCTCCATCTCAGTCATAATATACATTCACTGCCATGCTATCACATCAAGTACCACGACGTCCTCCACAGTTAGAGGTTTTATCAAAAACCTCCCAGATCACAGTGTACTATGGGCAGCAACAACAGCAGATGAAACCATAAACAAAGACTCAGTCCATGACCATCAGTTAGGAAAATTGGCTACATGTTATATAACCATTCCCATGGCAGAACTAAATCTAGCATACAGCAGAGTCACCACAAATACAAAATAAATCTGAGAAACTTTAAACGCATGATGTCAGAGTTAGAGACCAACATGCCAACACCAATATCTTCTACCAACAGGAGAACTCCAGATACAGTTTACTATAAACACGACTCCGGACGGGAAAGCAAGAGATTACGTCCTAAACTACAATCTCCAACTACTGATAACAACTATATTAAAATACAAACAGTGCACAGTGCATTTCTGTCCAAAAAGCCAGTTGCCTTGTCAGTAAAAAGCCTACTGGATCATTGGTGGTACTCACAGGATGAAGGGACTCCAGGCAGCTTCTGTTTCTAGCAGCTCCAGTCAGTTCAGTCTGACAGAAGCTGCCCAAAGAGTTACACTGGCCACATCTCACAGCCATGAGAACACACACACACACACACACACACGCACACACACACACACACACACACACACACACACACACACACAGACACACAGGGGTGGACTGAAAGAGTCTAGTCTATTCTCCGCCCTCACACACACACAGCTTGTTTTTATACAGTGTCAGGACATGGGGTCAAACATATGTGCTGCATATACAGTATATAAGTACACAATAATGCGTTCCGTTATTAATAAGGAGTTTGTCCCTCTTTGCAGCCTCTACTCTCCTGGGAAGGCTTTCCTAGATGGAACATTGCTGTGAGGATTTGGTTGAGCATTAATGAGGTCAGGCACTGATGTTGGACGGTCACTC
Source organism: Pygocentrus nattereri (assembly GCF_015220715.1). Lineage (NCBI taxonomy): Eukaryota > Metazoa > Chordata > Actinopteri > Characiformes > Serrasalmidae > Pygocentrus > Pygocentrus nattereri. The sequence goes on along the minus strand of NC_051234.1, from coordinate 9,501,006 downwards.
CAACTCATCCTAAAGGTATTGGATGGAGCTCCATCACTCCAGAAAACATAGTTCCACTGCTGTTCCAATGCTGGAGGGGCTTTATGCCCCTCTAGCCCATGCTTGGCTTTGGGCTTGGTGACCTAAGGCTCATGTGTGGCTGCCCCAGAACGTCCTATTCTATTGGTCAATGCTTTTCATCAATGCTTTTATGTATTTTGTATTTTACTGTTTTCCTTGAGGTACACCTATGTCACTTTTCACATGACCACTTTCCATCTGTTCATCATCCTTTAATAAAGCACAATATTTTGTTAATGTGCATTTAGGACCGATAAACATAAGTGACCTCTGTTCTGATTGGCTGCCTTGTGTTGTGCCTCATTCAAACAGCAGTCCAGGCTGAAACACTCTTTATAACTTCAGCAGGGGTGGGGCTAAAGTGCTGTATGCTAAGTAGGTATATATATGTAAGGTGTTTTTGTGACACCACAGAAACACTGAATTCACTCAGTTAAAAACATCATCACAACCCAGTCGTCAGCCGTATTTCAAACAAGAGCTCTGTAAGCTCGATGACCATCAGCAAGTCAGTGTGCATGTAAAGTATATATGATCTAGCGAACACAGAACAGAGACTTGTTAGACTACACTAGGGGGGCGCCAATATGATTCTCAGTATTGGGACCAATACAATACCGGTCAAAATTACTGGACTGGATATCAGAAGGGAAAAAAATGTGAATGACTGTGCTGACCAATCCAAAATGCTGCTAAAAGTTCTGTGTGTGAAAAATGTAAATAAAACGACGTATTGCTAACTGAGTTATGTTGTTGGCTACATCTTTCTCACTTTAGAAGAGCAGAATATATGTTTCAGAGTTTGAGCATGATGGTAAAGCAAAGTGGATCCAGAAAAATGAATATTAATAGCTTAATTGTTAAAGAGAAAAAGGCAGTGTCGGATATCGGTACATACATAGGTTGCGGTATCAGTATCGGTATTGGACAAGTGGTACTGAGCCACCCCTAGACTATATATACTTTATCTATACACTGACTCGTTGCACTGTGCACTTTAGGTGATATACTGTGTACATATCGCTGTTGTTGGAAGAAAAAAGAAAAAAGATCTCCATTTTTGTCATTTTTTAGTGTTTGAAAAAATTTGAAAATGCCTGTTGTCCTTTACATTGCATGTAAATTTCATGAAGAATGGACTAAAGTGACTTGGAAAAAAGTCTGTCTCCATTGACTTACATTAAAAATGAAGTAGGTTTTATCCTTTTCCTGTAAAGTTACCATTTTGCAGATGTTTTCTTCCGACAACATCGATATGTAACTTAATGATTTTACACAGTAAAAAAAATTATTTTTATCACAGTTTTTCTTTTATCTTTGTATGAATGCATGCTTATTTCTATTTTTTGTATTACACTGGTCTGCCTTTTATGTTTTGTATATCTATCTCTATATAGATTTTATTTATGAATATGTATCTTTGCAGCATCAGTGAGAACACACATTGAATTTCATTGTACAAAGTCATCCGAAGACAAAGTACTTATGCATATAACACTAAAGATCCTAAACCTCATGAATCTTGAAAAACACAGAAAACAGAGTCCACCTTAGAGAGTGTTTTAAAAAGCTTAGTTTTTTTTGTTGTTAGGGCAAAGAAGCAGAAAAAAAACCCCCACATTTTTAAAAATATGTAGATACATATGTGTAGGTAGGCCTAGGTCACCTTTGTCTGTTTTTCTGAAAATCAAGACATTTTTGTCCCTACAGTGTAGAAAAACAAACACACATACATCCAGACAGTCTGGGAACTACAGCTCCTCCACTGTGGGAGTGAGGAACACACACAGGAGCCTACGCTGAGATAGGGACACACACACACGTTCCAAGGACTCAGACTGCAGTCACCAGAACCACTGTGAGTGTGTGTTGTGTATTTCTGGCACCAGGATCTCAAGGATGATTGATTATGCAGAGATGACGGCAGCCTTTCACTCACAGAATGTATATTCCAACCACCCCCCCCCCACAACACACACCCACACACACACACATACAGAAACCTTGGCCTTTTTTGGAGACTACTTGACCCACCAGTCAAACAGAGCCTAAAAGCTCCTGTAGATAGCTGGAGTTTTGCAGGACTGCTTTGGTTTATCTTTAACTCCACATCCAGCAATTCAAATACAGCCCCATCAATCACTGTTTCAAACCTCCTGATGATGACCATTAAAGCGATAGTTCAGCCAGCACTCAAATATACAGAGTTTACCCTTCTCTTAAAATGGGGTCCATCACCCAAGGCATGTCTGGTGTCTGAAGTTTGCATCTTTAGTCTGGAGTTACGGGGCTAGTGTAGCTAACAAGTAATGCAAGTTCACACTCCATAAAATGAACAGTATGGACAAAGTTCAGATTTTAAGATTGCTGCGACTGTTATTTTCAGCTATGCTACACTCACGATGGGTTTATAGATAACAACATGTCAAGACTGCTGGTGCAGTTTTAGCCACGTGTGAGGATTTAGGCATGCAGCTGGCATCATTTGTTAGCTACTTGGTCGCTCCAGTGCTAAACCATAAAAGCAAACTGTAAACATTAATTACGTCAACTACACTTATAGTAATGTGGGAAAAACAGTGCAAACTGATTTCTGTTTGAGCTATCACTTTAAGCACAGACGGCCTGCTTCAGTAGGAATGCTTCAGACTAAATAAAGTTCACTTTATCTGCAATGTGAAACTGCAAAGTTAAGATTTCCAGTAAAAACAAGATATGCAGGTGAAAACATGGGAAAGGTGCAGAATTAAAGCAGTAAATCACAGTCCATTTCTACAGCTGGGCTTGTTGGCTGTTTTCTAGAGGAGTCCAGCCTGGCTCTACTGCAGTGTGGCTTTCTGTACATTAGCCTACAGCTAATAACAAGACTCACACGCTAGAGATTTGAGACTCAACTCTGACTTGAACCCCAGAGACTCAAGACTCAAACTGGATTCACACCCAGGGACTCGAACTACAGCTAAGGCTCATGCACCCAAGACTCGAGACTTGAGTTGGATTTGCAACCCAGGGACTCGAAACTTGACATAGGCTCACATCCCAGAGACCTGAGACCTGACTTAGACTTACACCCCAGAGACTCAAGACATGAACTGGTTTTGCACCCCTGGGACTCGAGTTTTGACTAAGGCTCATACCCCCATGACTCGAGACTCGAACTGGATTTGCACCCCAGGGTCTCTTGACGCAGGCTCAACTCAGGCTCACACCCCAGTGACTCAAGACTTGACTCAAGCTCAAACCCCACAGACTCGAGAACTTGAATCAGACTTACAGCCCAGAGACTTGAGACTCCAATTGGATTCGCACCCCAGAAACTTAAGGAGTCAACTCACACAACAGAGGGTTGGAATCACATGTTAGAAACTCAAGAATTGACTCCTTAACATACAAGATAAACAACAGCTAAGAAATCAAAGCTTTGAGAGGCGGCCGACGCAGTTCTGGCCCACTGCCCCTCAGAGTTCTGGGGTGTTGTGTGTGTGTGGCTGTAGGGGGTTTTCCCCTACCCTCTGTCCACCTGTTGTGTCCTCTACCCCCTGGAGAGCGTGTGTCTCGGACTATAGAGCTGGGAACACACAGGGCCTTGTCTTCTCTAGGACATACGTAAGCACAGGTGGCTGGGTCAGGGCAGCTCCTATTACACTACATATACAAATACACACACACACACACACACACATATACACACACACACACACACACACACATATACACACACACACACACACACACACACTGTATCAGCTGATTGATCTATGTGAGGAGCAAGCCTCTGACCAAATGGAAAAGGGGAAACTGCCTGGGTCACCTTTCTAATGCTCTGGGGGTCCAACTTAAGGACTACACAGTCTATTTTCCTGAAACTTTTGTCTTAATGCTCAGGTATTAAGTTTAAGACGTATTTTTCAGCAACTACTTTAAATTATTAAGTACATAGCATGAAACTAATATGTAACTCTTAAGCAATGTAAAAAATAAGCAAGTTATAAGTGTGAAACCAGAAGTTTGGAACCACATACAGACCCCCAGGAATTATGGAGTGAAAAAACTCAGGGGTCAGACAGGGCATGACCTCTATCGGCCCTCACTGTGGCAACAGCATACAGGTGCAAAAACAGTCACATCTGAGTTGTCTTAATTACGCACTAATGAGCACAGCTACTAAGTAATAGCACCATCTGCCAGACTCAAACTGGAACTGCTAATCAACTTAATCAGTGATCAAGCAGTAAAGTTAAGGTGGAAAGATTTCCCTCGGCACAAGCCATTTTACTACAGCGTCTGTTAAAGTAAACAATTACCTAATGTAATGGATTACATTCAGTCAACAACATTACATTTGGATTAAATTCATTACACCATTATCACACCATTTACATTCTAGAAGCTGAAGTTGAATGCATTGGTTGTATTAATGCTACAAATATATGACAATATGTAAATATAATGGGATTTGCCCCAACACCCCCTGTGACCCTGAGGGAGAAGCAGCTTAGAAAATGTGTGTGTGTGTGTGTGCATGTGTGTGTGCATACACACACACAGACACACACACACACACACACTTCAGGAGATTCACTCGAAAGAGGCCCCGAATATTCTGTCATAGCGATGAGGTAGGAGCTGGACAGCCTCCCTAATGCTACCTGATACATTCAGGAACATGAAAGGCAGCGTCAACGTGTCCGGCAGATAATGGAGATCACTTCCAGCATCGCATGCAATCGATTACACATACATCAAGATATGTAGCGTATATTTTGGTTCAGATTGCTTCACCTAACAGGAGTTACAACAGAATGTTCAGGGCCTCTTTCGAGCGAATCTCCCTGTATATATGCATTGTGTATACCACAACCAGTCAAAATCCATTTTTATCCCTCATAACTAGACAGGCTGTTTCAGTGCTTTCATGACTAATCTATGTAATCTTCAACGGTTCTTCTATAAAAAAAAACTGTAGTTCTGTACAGAACCAAGAACACTTAAGGAACTCCTTGCACGCTTAAATGGTTTTTTGCTTGGTGAAATCGTTCTTCAGATTGATGGAGAATGTGTTGTATATGATTCTGTATAGAACCTTTTTGAAATTGGTTCTATATAGCACCAAAAAGGTGTTTCTGTTGTGATGATATGAAGTAGAAGAACCCTTTTGGTGCTATATGAATATATATATATGAGAATATATATATATGAGTGTTCATGGTTCTATATAGAATCACTGTCTTTACTAAAGAACCCTTAAAGGAGCATCTTTGTGAAGAGTGTACATGAGACATTTTTTTAGAAAAGTGAGACAAATTCGATTACACAGGTCCTTTAAAATTCAAGAAAAAATAAGAGGAGGAGTTTCAATGCATTTACACCACGAGGGACCTAGGGAGAGTTAATGCTTACAATACTGGAAACCATCATTATATCATCATGCTAATCTATTATGTCTATCTTTTGGTAGAGGAAATATCATATGACTCCCTGTCTCCTGTGATGATTCACCCAACAGTATGAATCATAAGCAGCCTGCGCTCCTCTACAGATAAGATTAATTGACAAATCACAATAACTGTGTGCTGAGATGAGGATATTGTGTGATAAATGAGGACAATGTTGAATTTTCCGAGCTGTATGTGCAGTAAGCCCAGCGAATTCGCCACCAACACCTGACAGACAGACACAGTAGAGAACATTTAGCGGCCTCTGGACGAGCTCCAGGTTCAAATCCAGCTGCTGTTCCCCCGGTTGATTTTGAAGGATGTGGTTAATGATGAGGGAGAATCCATGATTCAGTTACACAAAGCACACATATTGCTCAAAAGATCCTCCTCGGAAGCCCGCCAATCCACCAAAGCGTGTTAGCCAGTTAACCAAAACTGAAGGTGCAGAGAATAAAACGAAAAATCACCAGACTAAACAAACTCAAGCTCAGGCCTGCTTCGCTGTCTTTCCTTCCTCAACCATAGCGACCAAAGAAGCATCTCAGAGTGTAATTAGGCTGGTTATTTTCCACAGGTTCACAAACTCTGTGTAGACGAGTTGGAACCTTTCTTTAAACACAAGCAATACAAGTACAAACTAAGAAGGCGAAAAACATCAAAGTTAAGCTTAAGAACTTGAACAGAGCCTAATTGGAACATGCAAGACAGCAATATTTACTATACAATGACAATATTTACTATACCATACAGTACCACTGTTCAAGAAGGAGACAGCACAATGAAACAGGACACAAGACACAATCCTATTTAGAAATATATCAAAAATTATACAACAGTAAGTTCCGGCCAGGCAAGCTGATTGGTTGAGAAGTGTTCTAACTGTGCTGTTATTTCACCATAACATCACAGGTTTTTCACAAACACTGTATCACTCCGCTGAGATGTCGTTGCTAAGCAACGACTCTGACAGCTGTAGGAGACGCTCAAGCCATTTGAAGGTTTTTACTTCTTACTTGAACAGAAAATGGACACTTTTAAGATCACATTTGACCGACAGCCGATTTGGTCAGACTCTGAAGATGAGACGTCACTAAACTCTCAAACTGTCAGTTGGTCTGTATGGAGCTGGAGAACGAACTGCTGGCTGTGCAGCGAGTGGGTGGAGTTCTTTACTCTGATGTAGCAACAAGCTGCTTGTTAAGGAACTATAACTTGGCTGAAGGAACTGCGAACTTTAAAACATGTGAAATGACACATTCACGACCCAGTTTATTTATCTGTTGCTTTATTTATTTAACTGTTGTATAAAAGCAATAGAACCCTTGAGGTCGTGTCTTATCGCGAATAATATCTACGACCTAAGGCGACCAAATCACAGGCGTGATGTTGTTTCGCGACAACACACGACCTCAAGTGTTCTACTGCTTAAATATATCTAAATATATTCTATTCAGATTTAGGAATTATATTATTATCTTGACAACATGTGTATAAGGACACAGCAGTGCTAGACTAGACCCAAATTCCCACAATAAACACAAAATTAAGGGCGCATGATGACATCAGAATCATATCAATATCAGCAGATAAACGTATAAATATATTGGCGTCACATTTAGGCTTATATTTGAGTGTTCATTCAAACCAATGTTTGATGGCACATTTATTGCACCCCTGAAAGTTTACTAAGCTAAAGTTGTTAAATGCTATATCTGTACTGCTAGTCCAGGATTATTCCCAATTGGTGCATCCCTTAAAGCAAGGGTACTCAATCCTGGTTCTGGAGATCTACCACTTTAGAGAGTTCAGATCCAACAGGACCGTCACTAATGCCTCTGAAGGCAGATGTGTTAATTAAACAATAGCTGTAGAACTCCAGGGCCAGGATCGGACACCCCTGCCTTAAACGATTAACAAATTGGTGGACAAAAAAACACCATCAGAAAAATAACAATCCTGAGAGAATAACCTGCTGTAGGATTGACAGGAGGAATTCTGACTACGTCAGTACAGCAAGCTGGAACTGGTGACTACAGACGGTCAACAGAAACCCAGTCACTCACCGTATTCTCCTCTAGTCCTTCAGCTCAGCCTGTTCCAACACCATTGGGCCTGTCAAACCCCAGCGGTCGCTGTCTAACCACAGAGAAGCAGAGTGTCCAGGCTGTGGTCAGTGCCCATATCCCAGCAGTGTCTACTCTTCATCTGACTCAGACCAACAACAGCCAAAAGCCCTGAGGCACCGAGCCTCCTCAGCCTAGAGAGACACTCCCAATTTATCTACTGCTCCCATCTGCTCCTCTCTGAATGCTCCTGTCATTCCTGTCATGGGGGGTTAGTGGGCGTTTTGGAGACAGTGTCCACCCCTGTTATTACTGCTATGGTGATACCGCAGACGAACAAGGAGAGGGGTCCAAATGTGGAAACCTGGACAGAAGCAGGTATTCACGCGGTAACTTAAACTTCTAGATGATTAAAGAACTTCCTTCACTGTGAAGATATCAGTTTATGTAATAATACAAGCTAACCCCTTAAATTTAAACCCTCAAGTAACTAGAAGAAACAAATTATTTTAAATTGGACACACTGGAAAAGTCACTGGCTTAATCCTTTCATTATATATATTTTCATATATTGGACTGTGAAAGGTTCAAGCTTATTCATCACGCAAAAAAAGGTACTAAGTAGCACCAAATGAGTATTTTTTACTGAAAGTGTTTAGAAATCCCCAAACAATCTGCCTCATATATTCACAATAAGCCATTCAAAAGAAGTTAATCATGTTTTTAAAAAAATTGACTGCAGAGGGCCTTTCACTGACCACATCCCAGTGGTGGACAAAGTACACAAATCATGTACTGGAGTTAAAGTAGAGACACCCAAGGTGAAATATTACTTCATTAAAAGTAGAAGTTCCTCCCTTTAGACCTCCACTTGAGTACTAAAGTATTTACCTTCAAATGTACTTAAGTATCGAAAGTAAAAAGTCCTAAAAGAGTAATTCTGGCTCTGATGTCCTGTTATCATTTTTATAAGAAGACTCTCTTCATGAACTAATTTCAGGTGAAAGTCCTCCAGTGTCTCTCTTGGTAAACCAGTCTTTTTATAGAACATCATTAATTAGTGACACTGACGTCTATTAAAATGATCATAAGCACAAAACACTGAAGGTAAACAGTTTCCATCAGGGAGAACCGAGTGGCTCTGAAATCACTTTTTACACACAAGCAAAGTTTCAGTTTAATATTTATTTACAACTTAGTTCCAAGTTTAAGTTGAATAAAAACTGGCTTTAAACTCAGCATCACAGATGAGCTCCTTTACTATGTTGATCTGTAGGCGTCTGTTCATAAACATAAACCAGCCCAAACTCATTTACTATAAAATGAAACGGTGTTTGTAGAAATTCAGAAAAAAGCCGCGTCAGTCTCGACTGCATATGTGGACATATTTCTATATTGTGCTCTATTTACACAAAGTTAGGTTAGTTCATCATTTATGTTGAACAGACTCTCCCAAAAGTTTACGCTGCTGCGCTGACGTTGAACCGTGTGCTGCACTGGGTCGGTATGACCAACAGGTCAAAACTAGCTCAAAACAAAGTGACCGCTGTGCCCTGATTGGTGTTCTTGCTTTGCGCTTCTTTCGTTTATTCGTTTTAAAGGATGTAGTGGAGTAAAAAGTCAGATATTAGACTCTGAAATGTAGCGGAGTGAAAGTAAAAAGTCGCCCAAAATGGAAACACTTAAGTACAGATACATGAAAAAAGTACTTAAGTACAGTAAAGAATTACATTTACTTAGTTACTGTCCACCACTGCCACATCCTAAAGCTGGAATTGAATCTGGATCCGCCGGGAGGTTCTTGAATGTCATCATCCTCGTTATGCAGCATAAACAAAATGTTAATGCTTCTTTCTACTAAGGCCGACCAACAACAGCATCGCTGACGTGATTCTCAGAAAAAAAAGGAAGTTTCTGGAAGAGAGCTGACCATGACCAGTTTAGGCAGATGTGGAGAAAAGCTGGAGAACACACAGTACCAGTCAAAAGTTCGGACACATCCGTTTGAATATACTGAACGTTTATTTTGAATAATCTCAATGACATTTTACAAGTTGCTAAATGCTCAATTGCTGTTTATAACACACATATAAATGGTCAAGTCAGTACCTATGTCAAGTAGTGATGAGAAGCCAACAAGGCCTCAGTAAATGTTTTTTTCAGTCCTCTGTGAAAAGCATCTCAGGTGGCTCCACATGAAGCTGCTTTGGAGAAAGCTAAGAATGTATAAAGCTCCATTAAGTCACTCTTCTCTGAGCAGGAGCGTCCAAACTTTGACCAGTACTGTACACATAGCTGTAGGAGGATCACTGTGACCTTAAGGCCAGGTGCTTGTGGTTCCTTTGTCCCACAGATTACAGAAACTGCTGGGCAAAAGCCTCCAGGTGTGCATTCCTCTCAGAGAGAGACTGATAGTGAGAGTTCCTCCTGTGCGTCAGTGAAAAAACACCCTCAAAACATCCAGTGGTCTGCAAGTTTGTGCATGAGAACCATTAAGTGTCCACAATGCATGCGTGTGCAATCTGTCCGACAATTAATAAATTAATTCTTACTAAACTATACTTAGTATAACAAATTATGGAACACAACATTTAGTTAGAACTGCCATGACCAGTTTAAGCTGTGGTCATTCTTTTCTTTCTTTCTTTAGCAGAGCAAGCTGTTGTAGGTACCTGTGTAACTTTCTCTGCCATTCTTGTGAACCTACCTCGCTACCTTTCACCTGTGTGTGTTTGTGTGTGTGTGTGTGTGTGTGTGTGTGTGTGTGTGTGTGTGTGTGTGTGTATAAAGACATATGACAGACTCCACACAATCGCAAAGAGTACCAGGCAGAGCGAACACATGTGGACAGGTCATGAGGAAGGTAGGCAGACAGGCAGGTAGGCCATCTATTTCATCCAGCCCAAATGAAATGACTGAATTTTTTTTTATATCGTCCTGTAGCCTGTAAAACGTTCATTTTATTTGTCAGAGCATTTTTTATTATTTATATCTCGATATAAAAAGTATTTCAAGAAATATGGCAAAATATGTTTCTATTACAAATAATCTACTCCACATCCTTGACCTCCTCAAACTCAAAGCTTTAGCATCAGCTGGAAAACAGCCACTAAGTTAGTCTAGTTAGTTGTAAAAAGTAGCTGTATAGCCTTAGCCTGATAGTTAACAGAGCTCAACACACACAATGTGCCATCAGGCCAGCCACAATGTATAAGGTGAATTTTACCTAATTTCTCAGGTCATTTTTAATGGCACTGAGACTCAAGGTCTGAAAACACCTGGCAAATACTCATTGAGGATTATTATAAACATTTAAAGCATGATTTTTAAGGCTGAAGCAAAAAGCTGCAACTTAATCCATTCTTTTCCACTACTAATATGATTTCTCAGTCCTGTTGTTCGCTTGATATGTAAAGAAAATCTGAACATTTGATCAGGTAAACATGAGCGGGAATACACTTCACATGTCAGTGGCCTTTTATTGTTGTTCTAAGGAAGCAAATCAATAATCAGCATTTTCACAGTGATGTCAATTGTGAATACAGACGCACTTCTCAGCTCACCCAAAAATAAAGGCAGCATGGAGCTTCTTTAACACAGTGGTAGAAAATATGGTAGCACACAGATAGCTCCAAATCCACAGGGCGAAACAAGTTAAAAAGAAAGTTTTTAAAGTTATTTGAGCTCTTCATGCTCATGTTTAGTTTGTCTGCTGTCTTTGGTCTTATCACGATATCCACAGTGCGAGAAATATCATGAGAGAAGACTCCCTTGTATACCGGTATACTGCTCACCCCTACTCTGAGAGCAGATTTGAATCAGCTGAAGAAGACAAACAGATGATCAACCGTACAGGTAAGAAGCAAAGAAGTAAAAGAGGGCCACAGAGAGAGTTCTGTGCAGACATTAAGGTTGACATACACACCGACATCCAGAAACATCATGTGCTCACACTGACATAAAGGCTTGAACAGGAAAAGAGAGCTAATAGCAGGTCTACCCTATCCACCTGGACCTGGGCAGCTCTTTCATCAGACCAGGAAAGCTTTCAAAATTACAGGCTACCAGCGCAATAATTCATGTTGCACAAACTGCCAAGGGCTCGTACACGTTTACCCGGCCAAGGTGAGGAGGAGGGAGAGAAGGTGCTGCTTCAGGATGTTGGAGAAGATTCTGGAAGAGCTCCTAGTTTTAAAGGAGGAATTGGAGAAAATATGATTCCAAGGGAAGGCCGTCAGAGAGAGACAACAAAGGAATCAAAACGGCACAGTTTGTCCCCGTATTCCAATTGTACTCAATTAGCCAAACATGTTTGGTGAATGAAGGGTGCTTCTTTAGCTGTATGCTGGAGCTATGAAGGGAATGTACCTAACAAATAATGAAAGCCTATGTGCACCAACTGACATTGTGCTAAATGCAGGCCTACATCACACACTTTCCTCACGCTATGTTGAGTTGTTCAGTAATCTTTAACCCTTTAAATGGCCAGGGCCTGCCAGCGGGCCCAACGTTTTATTATACAATTAACCATCAATGGCTAAAATCAATATTAGCAGCTACTGCCGGGCAATTTAAGCAAGAGAACTTGAGTGCGTTATCGCAAAATAACATCACAGCTATGATCTGGTTGCAGGCACGAGTCGATGCTAACATGTTTTAATGTTCGCAGTTCCTATCGCCCAGTTATAGATCCTTAACAAGCAGCTTGTTGCTATGTCAGAGTAACGGACGCCGCTCACTCGCTGCACAGCCGGCAGTTTGTTCTCCAGCTCCACATAGACCAACACATTAAACTCATTTGACACTCTGCTTGTTTTCTTCTATTCTTTTGTTTGGTCCATTATATGATTTATACTTTCGATGCACTAATTCCTCTTACTTTGGCTTCAGAGTCTCCTACAGCCGTCAAAGTCGTTGCTTAGCAACGGCGTCTTAGTGATTTGATGTGTGGTGTTTGGGGGGGGGTGATGTTACGGCGAAATAACAGAATGCTTCTCAGCTTGTGTGGCCGGAACTAACTGTTGTATAAATGATAATATACAATGCTATCGTGATAAATTACGTCACTATACAACACAGCATGCTTTTCTGTACATATCTTGTATATTGTCAGAACTTGGAACACAGACCTATTGCACGTTTCATTATAAAGAGGGCAAAATGTGTCCAGTTTAACTAGATTAGGTGCAACAGTGTATGCCAGATATGAAATAAAAACGACTCTATTCACAGTTTTTGATAGTATTATTTTTAAAATATAGCACTACTGGATCTTTTTTTTCTGATCAGATGTCTGAAAAAATAAATACCGTGCTGTATCATGTGCTGTGAAAGCCAGCGTAAAGTCTGAATTTTACCCATTTTTTTTGGTCCACACTACTGACTAAAGGTATTTTGAGCACCTTAAATGGCCAGGGCCTGGCGGCAGGCCCAAAGTTTTTTTTTACACAATTCTATGAGCTAAGAATTAGAGTACAGTCTCAGCCGTTACTGAATAATACGCCTTAAAGTGTAATAAGCCTGAGATTTTAAGCATTCTTTAAAGAAAGAAGACTCAAATTCTCAATACTGTTCAAACAGCTTTGCTAGGAGACCACACGATTCAGAACTCACTTCTGTGCTACCTGGCAGAAGCGTGAGTTAGGCTGAATCGAGACCGAGTGTCTGCGGGGGTTGAGACGTAGTTAAATTGTTCTTCAGGAAACTGGATTTCTCGTCATTTCCAGTAAAACGGTGGACGCGCAGTCACCATGGGACAGGGCACTTCTATCGCAACATAAAGGCAGCAGTTAGTAAAAGAACATCTGTATACATTAGAGAGAGAGAGAGAGAGAGAGAGAGGGAGAGAGAGGGAGAGAGGGTGAGGTTCTTCCTGTTTCCAACGAGCTAATTATACACTTCTCCAGAGAATGGGACGTATCTCAGGATGGAAATGGAGATGCCTCATCCATTTTTACCATGAATATATGCTGTATGGGTTTCCTCTAATCCTCTTAGCTCAGTGTCCAATGTGACTCATTTTCTATTATTAATATTCTATTCCAATAAACTATCATGTATGCTTGTTAATAAGCATATCTGGATCCCCATCAGCTTTCCCTAAGACAATAGCCACTCTTTCAGGCATCCACACTGTACACAGTTGCACCAAGGCTACTTTAAAAGTGCAATAAATAATAATTCTGTTTAAACTGAATCTTTTCATTTTGTAATAAGGTGTTAATCTGTTGAAAAAGATTTTCTTTAGTTCATTATTTTATAATGAAGCATTGTCCATTTGAGTTCATACAGCACAAAACGAGTGACAGACAGCGAGCAGCAACTTGACCTTGACCACTGGAGGCCCCATCAGCATGGAGGCCGGTGGTCTTGCGTAAACGAGGCTGTTCTGTAGCGTTATCTGTGTAATGAGCTTTTCCTGTTTAATGGCGTGTTGGCCTGAGACAGATTCCTTCACTTATCTGCCTTTTCAAAGCAATTCAGTCTGCTCCCTAATCTCTGCCATGACCATGTGCATTCCTTAACCTCTGCAGTTCCTCTCGCAAAACACCCCATACTACAGTGTGAACCCCACAGGAGCCGCACTCAGAGGTTTTCGGCAAGAGCAGAACATCACGCACATACTGGCCACACCCACCATGGAGGTATACGATTACAGCCTAGAGTTGAATTTTTCCATGTACAGTTGCTGTCAGCCATCCTCTGGCTTTTCATCCGTGGTCAGTTTCAGAATACAGGACCACTTGATATTTCTGATTGACTATTCTCAAGCCAGCAGCACGTCAGCTTTACGCCTGGCTAATTAAACAACGCATATCTCAGATTTGAGATTTTTAATTTTGTAGTCTGTTTAGCTCAGTTCATTGTAGCCCATAGTAGCTCAATTGGCTACTTTTGCCTTTGGGCATTATGGCGGTATTTTGTCAATATTGTGATGAAATATGTCACAATACGCTTCTCTGAGTATATCAAGGACATCGTCAGCACTCAAACACTGACTAACTCTGTTTCATTGCAAAATGAGTATAATTAGGCCTTTTGAAAGCGCTCAAACCCCTGATCTTGTCTGAAATCTGTAAAAATGCTACTGAAATAGAATGTGCAGTCTCGGTAAGAAAAAACACCTCAGTGAGAGGAGAGTGGAGCCGCTGTTGGCCCCCGATGGCTTTTTGCTTGGCATTTTCCGGGTGCCCCACTGGCAGTTAAGCAGAGTGTTAGACAAAATGCCACTTTTCATCACTTTATCATTTTCCACTCAGAGGCCAACTGACTTATTTCTTCATGTCTATCTTTTTTATACTTTGTAAATCGGTTTGGTTAAGTTATTTTAACAGGAATATCATAAATAAAGCCAGTTCTATGGCTGTAACTAATCTAGCAGTGTCAGCAACATTTTCAGCAAAAGCATTTTATATCAGGCCTAGTCACCCATTTGTTTTCTCTCACTTGTTCTCAATATTTGTCTTAGTTTATTCTCCAAAATAAACGCTGTGCATGATTAAAAATCCATTTGAGGAGATTAAAAAACGAGACGTACGCAGGACAGTCTGTGGGTGGTCCGAGAGTGGACCAGCAGTGCAATACAGTCAGCAGGGTGCCATCCTCATCCACCCAGTAGACTGATATACGCTTGCTATCAAGGATAATATATGATTCCATATATATATCATATAAATCTCCTTAGGCTACTTCCCATGTGTCAAACACAGGCCCGCGGCAAAATCCTTTACGGCCCGCAAAATTATTTTAATTCTCTATTAATTTTAGCCCGTTTCACAATACCCTGCACTACAATCCCCAGCATGCACTGCAACATAATGTGCACTCCCACTAAGCACACATCTATTGGACAGCAGGTACACCACTTTTTCACGACATCAATCAAATCACCAAACACACTAGCTGCCTTTAGCTGCAGTTCAATCCGTATAAACACTCAGAAACTGATCCCAACAATTAATGAACTTTGGGCAAAGAAAAGATGGCAGGCCATGAACCCTCAAAGAACCCTTTGCATGATTAAAGGGTTCTTCGCATCGTACAAGGGTTCTTAAGAATGTGCTGTAGTTGGTTCTATATAGAACCTTTTTGATAAGGGTTCTGTATAGCACCAAAAAGGGCTCTCCTATTGTTATGATGTCAAGCTTGGAACAATAGAGGAACCCTTTTTTTTATTGTTATATAGAATCCTTTTCAAAAAGGTTCTGTATAGAACCATCTATGGCACATTCTCCATCAATCTGAGGAATGTTTTCATGATGCAAGGGTCTTTTTTCAATGTTCATGGTTCTATATAGAACCCTTTTGTGTACTCAAAGAAACCATGTAGAAGCATTTTTTATGAGTTTAGGTGTAAAAGATACACATCCTGAGAACATTTGAAGAGTTTTGACAGTTATTTTACAGCTAAGGTAGTCTACTGTCAGTCCACCTTGTGAGAGATGACAGCTCATCTGCTGCTGCACAGTTTGTGTTGGTCATCCTCTAGTCCTTCATCAGTGGTCACAGGACGCTGCCCACAGGACGCTGTTTGCGGGATATTTATGGTTGGTGGACCATTCTCAGTCCAGCAGTAACACTGAGGTGTTTAAAAACTCCAACAACTCTGCTGTGTCTGATCCACTCAGACCAGCGCAACACACACTAACACACCACCACCACGTCAGTGTTACTGCAGTGCTGAAAATGACCCACCACCCAAATAGTACCTGCTCTGTGAAGGTCCATGGAGGTCCTGACCACTGAAGAATAGGGTAAAAGGGGGCTAACAAAGTATCAGAGAAACAGATGGACTACAGTCTGTAACTGTAGAACTACAAAGTGCAGCTATAGAGTAAGTGGAGCTGATAAAATGGACAATGAGTGTAGAAACAAGGAGGTGGTCATAATGTTATGCTGGATCTGTATATATGTGTTCTTGTATCGCTCCACCACGAAGATTACAATCAATTGATTAAAGCCCAAAACTGTATCACAGAACTACTGTAAAACAATGTCTCAGACATCAGGCAGTGAATTCACATCTATTTCATATAACAACTTTCTGTGAAGGAGCTTTTAGAGGTGAATGTCTGCTTCCTTTCACCACCAGTGTAAACAGATCTAACCAAGTTCCTCTAGAACAGAGCGTCTCACACCATGTCACGATCGGCCCCTCCCAGTTGTCTGTGTGCTTTTGTTGACTTGTCCATGTGCTTTTTGTTTTGATTCTTCCCGGTCCTGCCCCCTTGTTTCCAGACCCTGCCCCTGATCGTTACCACCTGTTATCCACCTATCCCTCATTACCCCGGTTGTATTTAAGCTTTAAGTTTGTCCTGTTTGGTTGCTGGTCTTTGTTTGATGTATTTTTGTGCGGTTTGTAGTGTTTGGAAAGACACAATGAGCGCAGAAACAGGAGGTGCTCATAACGTTATGCCTGATCGGTGTATATATGTATGTGTATGTGTAATATTTTTTAAATAATTCTTCAAAAAATTACTTCCAAAGTCTACTACAAGTGGCTAGCTGTGTTTCAGGTTTTGTTGTTAGTGTATTTTGGAAAACAAACAAACAAACAAACAAACGTTTTTCAGAAAACTGGCCGGCTCAGGTTACAGCAAAATGTTATGTAAAATTGAAACACGGCCCTTTTAGTTTGACACGCTAGGCTACATTTCTTTTTTATTGCAGCACCAGACATGCTAAACCGCTAACTGAGTGCTAGTTAGCTAATGAACCCAGAATAGTTAAATTAGCAGTAAAGATTTAAGATGTAAGATTACCTGCTAACTTACCAGATTATCTGGAAACCTCCTCACTACGATCGCGCTCTGTCTCAAACCTAGACATACACCTGAAGAAAAATGAGCTGTTATGGTCACTTTTAACCTCCCTCATTACAGAGCCATGCTAGGATAACCTTAGCTGGCTAGCATTAGCTACCCTGACTGACTAGGATACTGACTAGGATGCTAGGATAACCTTAGCTGGCTAGCATTAGCTACCCTGACTGACTACACTGACGAGCAGCGGACTAAAGGTGACGTGAATAAGCCACGATAAAGCAACATGAGATTAACTTAATTAGCAAAATTACTCCATCAGGACACAAAATTACCCCTCTCATAATACTGAAGAAAACATGTCTTCAGACCTAATTCTGACGAATAATACAGTAAAACCCATATCACTGTCTCCCAGCTGCAGCGGTTCAAATGACCGTTAAGTTTCCACAGCATTTTAAATTCGAAATCACAAGGACGTGAACTCGCCTTAAAGGGCAACTCCATCAATTTATCGAACATTTTGTTTCATATCCATTTTATTTACTCTCCAAAACTTTATTATTTTTTGATATGCAACGCTGATGGTGGTAAAATAGCGACTAAACCATCGACATAGGACCGTGTTTTGCGCTGTGGGTGCTGAAATTGTATGCAGTATTTATGTGGCGTCACTGGTGACGCAAGCAAACTCATTTACATTTTTATCATTCGATTATTTTTTTTATATCAAAAAATTTATCGATATCAAACAGGGCATGTCATGAGGGGCTTTGACGTGGCAAAAGACAATAAGCACACATAACTGACACATTAAACCACAGATTTCTCCGCTCTTTCTCCTTCTGGACGAACTTTATGCAAATGAGTTGCTAAAATATGAAGAAGAAAGAAAAAAAACATATTTTAACTGAATGTACTAAAATTTTTGAAATATATTTTGAAATTAAATAATATATTTAAAATATATCTCACATATAAAGAAATAGATGCCCTTTGTTTTCTGTATGGTAATATATGAATAAAACATAAAAATGCAAACTCCACTCTAACACCAACAGATATTGGCTTTTACTGCATTCAAATTCAGATTTTTATTATTATTATTATTTTTTTTTTATTTTATTTTTTTTGTAGTTAATCAAGCCTGAAATCTGGGCACCCCCACTTCCCACCTCCCTGGATAAAACTGGAAACTGTTTTGCCTCACAGCACCCTGCATGTATCCCTCTACCATGAATTTAAAATATGTTTCAGACCAAAATCGTCCCAAAACTGTCGTAAAACAGCGTCTTGGTCATCGGGCAGTGAATTCATAACCATATCGTGTAGTGGCTTTCTGTGAGGGAGCTTTTAGAGGTGGACGTCTGGTTCCTATCACCACCACTGTAAACACTTCTGAATCTGCCATTTAACGAGTGCTGCATGGCAGTGATTTGAAAACGATGGTGTTTTTATTGAAGATTATATTATTAAATGTAGTGTGTGTGTGTGTGTGTGTGTGTGTGTGTGTGTGTTCAAGAGGTATTCTCCTAAAAGACACACACAGACACACATATTCCTTTGTATTCCAGGCCTGTTTACAGCTGAGAAAGTCAAAAACACAAACAAGTACATAAAGTCAAGTCATGTAATTTATTTCACCCCCTACAAAAGATCGTATAACTCCAGCCAGAAACGCAGGATAAGAAAAGGATTTATTTGTGAACCCAGTGGCCCTCATCTCTCTCTCTGTCTCTCTCTCTCTCTCGTTTAAATCTGCCATTAGTATTCACAGTATTCGGGGTTTAGGGAAAGACCTTGGACTATCCGTCGCACATCGCTAAGCAACAGCCTCAGGAGGCCAAGAATTCAAGCTTGAATCTGTTTTCAATGTCGGATTTTTAAAAATCAAATGAGCCAAAGAGCAACGAGGGCTGCAGAGTTCAGGCCCTGCTTACAGCTTCATACGCTTGCAGCCAAGGAGCTGCGCTGGTGCCAGTGGTGAAGAAACCAAAGGTGCAATTCTGGCAGACCGGTGGGGTAAGAACAACAGCTCTGCGGCCCAAATCTGGATCTGGAACTTCAAATTTAAAGAGCTCGTGTTGACCCTTGACCCCCAACCAACCACAAACAGACCAAATTAGCTCATGCAGGACCATGATTTGCATCTTGCAGCTCAGGAAAAGAGCCAAGTAACACAAGACACTCACTGCTCGGATTTCTTAAAGGGCCTAAATCGTGGAAAACCATGACCTTTGCGTTTTTGTAAAAGAAAAGAGTTTGATAGTTTAAAAGCATAATCATTCCCCAGCCTATACAGTCCATACATGGAAGCTAAGTGACACAACGACAGAGTGGCAAGAGACCAACCAAGTTAAAAACTTCCTCAACTTTATGCAAATGAGCAGTGGTGGACAGTAAATGTAATTAGTTACTGTAATTAAGTACTTTTTCGTGTATCTGTACTTAACTGAAGTTTTTCTATTCTGGGCGACTTTTTACTTTCACTCCACTACATTTCAGAGTCTAATATCTGATTTTTTACTCCGTCGTTCCTTTTGGTTTCTGTGTGGATAAAAACGTAACGTCAAAACGAAAGAAGCACAAAGCCAGAGCACCAATCAGGGCACAGTGGTCACTTTGTTTTGAGCTGGTTTTGACCTGTTGGTCATACCGACCCAGTGCAGCACACGGTTCAACGTCAGCGCAGCAGCGTAAAATTTTGAGAGTTTATTCAACATAAATGATGAACTAACCTAACTTTGTGTAAATAGAGCACAATATAGAAATATGTCCATATATGCAGTCGAGACTGTGTCTACCAAAAGAGTGTTTTCACCTAAAATGAGTTCATGAAGTGAGTCTTATAAAAATTATAACAGGACATCAGAGCCATAATTAATCTTTTAGTACTTTTACTTTTGATACTTAAGTACATTTGAACGCAAATACTTTAGTACTTTTACTCAAGTGGAGGTCTAAAGGGAGGAACTTCTACTTTTACTGGAGTAATATTTCACCTTCAGTATCTCTACTTTAACTCAAGTACATGAATTGTGGACTTCGTACACCACTGCAAATGAGCTATGATGCGGTGAAATGACAATCTAAGCTATTGGATCAAACAAAATCCTCAGACCAGTCGTAGACACGGGGGTCTGAGGACCCCGGCCTCTGGTTTCTGAACTTATGGATGAAAAAGTTTCTGAAAAACATGGATGAGAAACATAAACCAGTGCTTATGTTCATATTTTAAACAAAATGATCACACACACACACACACACACATTTTCTAAACCGCTTCTCCTTCTGGGTCGTGGAGGTAGCTGATGCCTATTCCAGCACTCATTGGGCGGAAGGCAGGAAACACCCAGGGCAGGTCTCCAGTCCATCGCAGGGCAATGACGACACATATACTGCTTATTTTACATTTTCTTGTCTGAAGTCTAACGGTGAACATGCAACAAGAGCAGAACCCCCATTAGAGACAAACATCAGGCCACATTAGCGCCTCGTCACCTCCTCTAATTATGTTTTTAAAAACTTAATGTGCGTTTTTTTCTTTTGATAAAATCAGACTCAATGTAAATAGACTTTAAACGTTGTGCTTTTCATAGCTGTCAGGAAGCAAACGGTTCTGTTCTGTGCATTTCAGCCTGGACTGCCTTTGTCAATGAGGCCCAACCCAGAGCAGCCAATCAAAACAAAGGTTATTTACATATGTCAGTCTTAAGTTATGAGTTATGAGCTATAATGAGAATGATGAGTTATTAAAACCTTAGCTCATAAACCCACACAAATGCTGTAAGTGGACATGAGGGACAAATGTAGAATGTGGGTCTTTTTACACAGTGTCAGGCAGGATCGTGTGGCTTATACAAGCCAATGTGTCTTGTATAAGCAGATGCTGGACGGCGTCACGCCTGGTGTCTTGCAGTGGGACGTTTACTAAACACAGTCATGGTTGGTCAGGATTAGGATGCTGAGCTGATATCTCTGTCCTGTATCTCTGACCACAGCATAACATTTGGTCACGGAATGACCGCTTTAGCAAAAATTGTGATTGTGTGTGCAAAAATCAGCAAGTGCTTGATCATTTAGGCATGCAGTTAGCACCATGCTAACTGGTGTGGCACAAGACTTCCACTACTTGTCAGCTACATCCAGCTAAAGCTAAAGAAGCAAACATCATATCTTGGCTGATATTTGTTGGGCTAATTCCAGCCAAACTAAAGGTTGAAGGTGCTGAAAAAGGGACACTTCTTCTTTAAAGCAGTTCGGCCAATCCTGTTCTAAGTCCTGTGTCTGAATTAGTGAAGCATTTTCCCTCCAGTTTGGACTCAAGAAGCTTAATGAAGTGGAAAGTGGGGACAGTGTGGCAGTGGGGGGTCGCGGGGCAGTGGAATGGGGCAGAATGGGGCAATTGTTCAAGGAACTCTTTTGAGCAACAGAGTGGTGCTAAATAAAATTTTCAGAGGCAGCAGAGCAGGTATTAATGAGATAAGAATACAGAGTGCATGTCTAGACTGGTGGAAGGACAATGTCAATGCTACCGTTTACTAGCTTATAGCTTCAGAGAGTTAGAATTGGTGAATCAGTCTAGACTGACACGTTGTGAAGAACGACACTGTCTGCCTTTGGACAAGAGATCAGGCTGATATTCTTTGCTTTTGCCCAATGACACATAAAACACATATGTACGCACACAAATGCATAATATTGGCACATGCATGACATAGCCACACGCATATACAGGCATCATATCGACACATGCATGATATAAGCACATGCATTACACAGACATATGCATGACACACATATATGCCTACATGTGAATAACATAGGCTTAAGCATGGTATAAGAACATGCAAATACATGCACGTGTGACACAAAGCATGTGCATGCATGTGCATACAACACATGCATGGCATAGATATATATGCATGATATAGATACATGCATGCAGAGGCATAATATAGACATAAGCATGGTATAGGAACATGCAAATACATGTATGCATGACATACATGCGTACACATGCACTGCATATACATATGTATGGCATAAATGCATGCATTATATAGACATATGCATGAGAAAAGCACATGCACACACATGCATTACATAGACATATATGCATAATATAGATACATGCATACAAAGGCATAATATAGACACATGTATGGTATAAGAACATGCAAATACATGCAAAGTGCACGCATATGCATGACAGATACATGTGTGCACATGCATTATGTAGACATATGCATTAAATAAACACATGCATATGCATGAATAATATAAACACATGCATGATATACATTGATATGCAAAAATGCATGCATGATGAAGTCATATGTGCAGTGCAGACACCTGCATGATACACACATCTCCCCCCGGCCCTCTTTGTGCTCCACAACTTCCCTCCTGCTCATCCTGAATGAAAGCGGGCCCATCAATGGGCCCTACATAATCCTATTTTCCCAAGAAAGGCTTTGGTGCACAACATAAAGCAACAGCTGTCTCTCTGTCCCTGCCGACCAATACACAGGCAGCACAGTGCATCAAGAAGGAAAGTGCTAGAACTTCATTCATGAATGCAAAGTAAGCAAAAACTAAGAATATATGGCCACAACTGGCCACAAAGCAGCAACCATTCTCACCACAATCTGAGCAACTTCATGCTGATAAACTACACCATGCTGGCCTCTTCTGATCTCATCTATTATGCAATAAAGTGAATCTTGCAATGCAGAACAGTGCAGTAGAGTGATACTTAGTTATGCACAGTTTAGGCCTCAAAACTGACTATTCAAAACTAACTTTTAGCACAGAAAAGAAGCAAATACATAAAAACTGCACCCACTTGCCTACCTCTCTCAGTCCGGAGTGATATGGAGTGTCTCTCGGGACTGTGCACTGGGGGCATTTGCATTTCTCCGCTCCTCCCATCTCTTTTCAGCGATGCTATTGTTTGGCACAGTGGGGGGGCTTCTTTACCCCCTTTAAAACACCCCAAACCACCCCAGCCCGGGCAAACTCTCACTGGCCCGTGCTCACAGCCCTGCATGGTGAAGTGGGGTGACCCAAAACCACCTTCAGCCTCCCACTACTAACAAACAGAATGAAACACAGGAAGATAAAGACAGACAAATATACCAGTTTCAATTTTAAAAGGGGAATTCCACTGATTTTTCAAAATTCCTGCATAATTCAGTGTGTGAGATGTAAACAGAGATTCAGAGCGGTTTGATGTGAAATGGTTCAGGTGTCTTTACAGTGGTGGTGATAGGAACCAGGGGTCGCCATGACTACAACACAAATATAAGCTAGGCTTTTTATTTACTATCCAAAACCACCAGTGAACCTACAGGAGTCTTCTGAGCTTATATGGGATGTTGATGATGGTGAAATAGTGGAAAATCTTGTGCAATGTTTGTGGTGGACTGAGGGCCCAAAAAAACCCAATATACAAATAAAGAAGTTAGGTAGCTTCGATGTATGTTAGAAAATGTATTTTCTAAACTATTTTTAAATATTTTTTTCCATATCTGCAACATTAAAGTTCCTAAAAATGTATTTTCTAAAGTATTTTTTATATTTTATCATGTAATTTTTAACATTATAATTCTTAAAAGTGTATTTTATACACTATTGTATTTTTATTTTATTACATATTTTCAACACTAAAGTTCTTAAGATGAATTTTATACACTATTTTTATACTTTTATTGCATTTTTTCAACATTAACTTTCGTAAAATGCATTTTCTAAACAAGTTTATATTTTTATTATATATTTTCAACATGAATGTCTGATATAATATATATTATATATTAGTATAAAATATTTTCACTACGTTTTAAACATTAAACTTCAAATCCACATTTTTCCCCTTCAAAAATACAAGTTTAAAAGAAAAAGAAAAGAAGTTTTCATAGGTATTAGAATTTAAGTATAGGTATTTGTTCTCTCAGTGGGTAAGGGAGTGACGGTATTTTTCTGGTGGGCCAAATCAAACACCCTCACTGGTCAATATTGGCCTGTGGGTCACACATTGGGCACCACTGTGTTAATCTCCTCAGACATCTGGCAAGGTTCTCTAGAATGAAGCATTTCGCATAAACTTTTTTCAATATAGTTAACAATTCTGCTTTTTAACCATAAGAGGGAGCTGGAGCTCTTACTACAGCATCAGCACTGACCCCTGTTTCTCTAAAGCATGGACTGTTGGTTCTGAGACCCACCAACAGTTCGTGAAATGAAACAAAACATTTGTTTCACTGCACTTTTATTCAAGACTCTTATTCTGTCAAACACACACAACAGTGAACCTGCTAAAAGAATGAAGAATCAAATGATGACCCTTTTTAAGGACTTCTCTGTTCTACATTTATATGTAGTCCATTCAGGTCTCATCTTCATGAACACATTAATTTTTTTTAAATATTTTGTTAGATGTTATGTGCCAATTTCCTAGACATGGGTTAAACCTAGTCTAAAACTAAATAGCAGTTTTACTAAAAGAGCCTTGATTGTAAACCCTGTTAATTCTAGTCTTAGGCTTAATCTGGGTCTGGGAAACTTGCCATGTGTGTCTTCTTTAAATGTGTTCTGCTTCATGTTGTCGGCTGATTTATAGACCAGCTAGTGCTCCACTCTCATCACCGTGGCTTTCAGAATAGCAGAAACTAATAAATGCTGAAACTGAGCCTCCTAGTGGTTTAAAAGTGCACAACATGGTGTTTTGCATTTGCAAGCCACTGCAACCAGTGCTGCAGCATGGACTCTAGATAAGGGGTGTAGCTATGGGGGGGTGGCAGAGGGGACCAATGTCTTCTCACTGGGTCAAAGTGCCTATCAAAATGTCACAAAATGTTATTTATCGCTGACTAGCATCACGCTGAGTAACGGAGGGGAGACGGGGGTCCATCCTGCCCACCCAGAGAGAGCGAGGCCAATTGTGCTGTCCTGGACTCTCTTGGCTGTAGCACCACCAGGGATCTAACCTGTGCTCTCCTGGTGAGGGGGCCAATGCTTAGACAGTTGCACCACTCGGGACCCCCCCCCCCGTTGTGGAACACATCCTCTACAGAGATACACCGTTAAATCCACAATTGCTGTTTATTTACTGAATTTTAAACACTGAGAAAAATACAAAACGTAAAATGTGGCCTGTGCAAAAGTTATGGCACGTTATACATTTTAATTTTATTTTGTCCAATATGTTAAACTCAGCAAATAAATTGACCTTAAATACGAAATGCCATATTTCAGTGGGTCCCCTGTAGAGGATGTGGCAACACAGAAAATAAAACGTGAATTGACTTCAGGTGCTCAAACTGCATCTACAAAGAATTCTCTGAAGATCTTAAAATACTGTGTGTACAAAGTACTTTATTAAAATATAGATATAAAAAACAAAAAACATATATGCATATATATATTGACCACTATAAATATGCATATGCTGTATAATCATACAATAAAATGTTAATAGATATATAGTTTCATACATACAGGTATATATTTTTTTGCATTATAAACTGGCAGTGGTGTTGTGTACCCTGGTAACAGGGTGACCGCTCAGTCCACAGCGGGTCACCCCGGAGGAAAATAGCCTTTTTTTTATCTGAAAAGCTAAAGAGCAGCACCTTTCACCTGAGATTGGGTTAAGGAGAACAGCTGGAGCGTCACTGTAACTCGCAGCGGATGATAGTGTGTGGACACAAACGAAGCACCACGTGTCCAGTTTTAAACGTCCGCTCGGAGACGACTGTTCTAGTCTTCACTTCAAACGGAAGACGTGGATGGGTGGTTCGGCGTAAAACTTTGAAATCCGAGAACTCCAGCTGAAATGTGAGGACAAAAGGAAGTCCCGAATCCACAGTTTTCTAGAGGCCTGGTCCTCAGTCTGTCTGCTGACCAAGAGAAGCCAGAGGGGGGAGAAGAAAGAGTGAAGAGCAGTGGTCATCAAACTCAGGTGCTGAAGTACCCCTGTCCTGCACGTTTTAGCGTTTTCCCTCCTCAAACAATCCCACTGCAGCTCAGTAAGGGTTTGTTAAGAAATTCTACATTTTTCTTCCATTTTCCTCCAAAATTAATCAACTTTTCAACGTCTCTTCATCCCACAGAACAGAACAGGCTGCTTTTGTCATGTACCTTGAAGGCTATGACATGTAAATGACCTCTGTTCTTATTAGCTGGTTTAACTGTCAGTCGTGGGCTGGAGGTTAGGGATCCAGCCTTGTGACTGGAAGGTTGCCGGTTCGATCCCCAGAGCCGACAGCACATGACTGAGGTGTCCTTGAGCAAGACACCTAACCCCCAACTGCTCCCCGGGCGCTGCGGATTGGGCTGCCCACCGCTCTGGGCAATTGTGCTCACTGCCCCCTAGTGTGTGTGTGCTCACTAGTGTGTATGTGGTGTTTCGGGTTAAATGCGGAGGTGAAATTTCCCCGTTGTGGGACTAATAAGGGTCTCTTAACTGTCTCTTCTACTCTACTGAAGCCTGTCTGCAGGAACAACACTGCCCATCACTTCAACGTGAAGGCTGGCTAAACTGCTGTAGGCTGAATGGGCAATCATATATGAATATGGTTGGACTTTCAAAATACTCAGTTTAGTTTCTATATATGGACTAGACAGACTGGGGAGTTAGTGGCGGGATCTCAAACGCTGTGGTGATGTGAGTATGCACACAGGTCAGACTTCCGTGAAGGGAAACTTAGGCCCTATCCCATTTCTTCTTTTTACCCCTTAGCCTTGAGTGTCACCCTAACCCCTTGGAACTGAGTTACAAGGGGCAGTGATTGAAATCTTGCAATATGAATTAAGACAACCCTCAAATTAAATAAGTAAAAAAACAGCTTTACTTCATTAACAGCTCTGTAGTGCTGCTCTGCCAGTCTACAGTGACAGCAGAGGAGGGTGAAGTTCAGCTCCTCAATGCTGGGCTTTAGTTACATTTAGGGAATCATTTGATCTTCAAAGAGAGGGGCAATTATTTATTATTGCCCACCACTAATGCTTTATTGATACGAAGCTGAAGTCAGATGTTCTTGTTTGAATTTTCTCGTTCCACCTTAAATGGTGCAGTAGTTACATTCTGGTGCTTCAGGCGTCAGAACTGCTGGACTGTTTAAGGTGGAACGGGAAAGTTAGCTAGCTAGCTACCGAGACATTAGCATACTATTAGCGATTTTTGTGCTTGTTATGAAGAAAAAAGAAACATAATGCACTGAAACAACATTAAATTAACATTATATAATGGTTAGCGTAAATTTTTTACAGACAAAATATGCACATTTGTGGGTTTCTTTGGTATCTTGTTCAGCCATCTTGCCAGTTTTTCTTTTTATTCTCTGTCTGGAGTGAGTCTCTGAAAAATCTCTGTTTGGAGGGTCATGGAGCCCTGACACTTCACCCTACCACTCTATCCATCCATCCATCCATCCATCCATTTTCTAAGCCGCTTCTCCCTCAGGGTCGCGGACGGGTGCTGGAGCCTATCCCAGCAGTCATCGGCTGGAAGGCAGGATACACCCTGGACAGGTCGCCAGTCCATCGCAGGACAGACACAGACAGTCACTCACACACTCACACCCAGGGGCAATTTAGCATGTCCAATTGGCCTGACTGCATGTCTTTGGACAGTGGGAGGAAACCGGAGAACCTGGAGGAAACCCACACAGACACGGGGAGAACATGCAAACTCCACCACCCTCCAACTCTATCTCAACAAAAATTGGGACATCCTACTCCTAGAGGTGAATGCACAAAACAGAGGGCTAAGGCCTCAGTGGTAGGGGTGAAATGGGATTGGGCCTTAGATGGTTTAGTAGTCACGTTTATCTGCTATCTTGGTGCAAGTCAAGTACATACCAACAGATATGATTCCTCTTTAGACAAGTCTGTTACTCAATAAATTCCCAGATCAGGCTCAACACAAGGAAACATGCTACCCTCTCTAGTTAACTCGCTAACTCACTCCAGGTTGGACATTCACTGTGAAAACGTAAACAAAAAATCTACAGAAATGTCTGTTTCTTTTTTTGTACAGTACTTGTTTCAGCCCTATATATTACATCAACCTGTTTTTAGTAAGTAATGTATTCCACGCTATGGGCCCTTTGATTAGCTTATCAGTTAGGCTACATTCACATTACCAGGTGTAAGAGGTACAAATCCGATTTTTTGCCCTAATGTGCGCGTGTGGCATCATTCAGCGTTCCCATGGCAGCAGCGCTGAACAGAAGTTAAAGCCTGTAAATGGTGGAAAAGCAGCTCATCTCACCTTTTTCTCCTTAGTCACACTCTAATAATGAAGCTGAGAGCTGATCAGAGTAATTATCTTCTCAGCGAAGCTCGTTCTGCTCGTTAGTTTGTGCTGATGCTGCACGTGATTCATTCACGTGACGTTACTGAGCAGGATGTGCGCATGTGGGTCATATCCGGGTCAATGACAGATTTGAATCAGTTGCCTAAACAAGTGTGAACAATAATGTTAGAGAGATCGGATCTGAGCAAAAAATCGGATTTGAGCAATGTAATGTGAACGCAGCTGATCACATTGCAGGACGGGAGTACTCCAGGACCAAGATTAGTGACCACAAGAATAGAAAGACTCTTCCACGCTGCCCTACAGGTGCAGTATCCGGTCATGTCTGATGGTAGTGATGGTAGTGATGATGATGATGATGCTCATGGTGGTGATGATGCTCGTGCCGCTGGACCACAGGTAGCACAAAGCCTCCAGGGCTGCTGACAGACTCTCGGTCCGGCGAAGGCTGCTGCTGTTTGCCGGCCTGCTCTCTGACTTTTGCCCTGAGCCTCTTGCTGTGGCTGTGCTGTAGAGGGTGCTGGAGGTGCATGGCTGGCTGTGATTGGTTCTGCTGGGGCAGATGATAAACATCCTGGCCTCCGTGGTGTCCAGCCTGAACTGCAGGATAATGCATATAACACTTACTGCCCCTCCCACCTCCGCTGACCACTGCTGGGGTCACCCCACCTCCTCTGGACACTCCTTTAGGGGATTTGCTGTGGGCTGGCCGGGTGCAGTGCTCAGTGATGACCTGAGAGCGGCGCTGTTGGGCATGTGGTTCAGGCTCGTGCGAGCGAGACCGGCTCTGAGAGTGAGACGCTCGGGTGGACTGATCCTGACGGACTGCAGGGGGCGCCGTGACTGAGGAGACAGAGAGTGGACAGAGATCAAAGGGAGATGAAACAACATCACAAAACAAAAAAACAACCTGTGCCTGCTTTGACATAAAGTAGTTTCCTTCCATTCTCACTGACCTTCGAACCTGGAGGTGTAGTTCTCGATGCCAGCCAGATCCAGATAATGATTCCTCCTCTCCGTGTTTTCATCCACACAGTAATGATTCCGGTCCGGGGGGTCAGTGACCTGCCCTCTGAAATCGGAAACGTTTAGTAACTGTCATTAGTGTTCGTGTGTATATAAACATTTGCAAAATACAAATTTTGGTTTACACTTAACTACTTTTATTACTAAAGTACTCATTCATTTTTTAAAGTTACTTTTAAATTACTTTCATTACTACAAGTACTTATTACTTTTTAAAAGTTATTTTTAAATTACTTTTGTTTGTTTTAAAGTACTTCTTGCTTTTTCTATCTTTTTTTGCTAAATCTCTTTTGCTTAACATTTCTTCTTTTATAACTTTTTTTTAAATCTTGCACATTTTTTAAAAGTTATTATATCCAATGTTAGCTAAATCTTATAAAGTTTCTACTATAGCTTCAACATCCAGTTGTAACTAAATCTTTTAAGGGTTTTAGTCTACAACTTGTATTATCTGTATTTTGTTAAATCTTAGATGCTTTCTTCTGTAACTTCAACACTCATCTATTGCTAGGTCTGAAGGTTTCTTACACAGCATCTACACCAGGGGTCAAAGCACTAAATCACTTAAAGGGCCTTATAAAAAAAAATCTCAGCAGATCTGTGGGTCAGATTTGGGGGCAGTCATGGGCTGGAGGTTAGGGAACTGGCCCTGTGACCGGAAGGTTGCCGGTTCGATCCCTAGTGCTGACAGTCCATGCCTGAGGTGTCCTTGAGCAAGACACCTAACCCCCAATTGCTCCCCGGGCACCGTGGATAGGGCTGCCCACCGCTCTGGGCAAGTGTGCTCACTGCCCCCTAGTGTGTGTGTATTCACTAGCGTGTATGTGGTGTTTCACTTCACGGATGTGGGATTAAATATTGATTAAATGATTAAAGTATCACTTAACATTTTGCCATTGTTTATTCAAAACATGCCAAGAATGCAACAGCAAAACAGGCATTGAACACTTATTCAAAATACTTCTAAATAAAAATAAATTATTTAATGTAGCTTTTTTAACTGTCTATTTGCTTGAACTGGACACCAGGCATCTTTTCTTTTTGTGTAACAGCTGGGCCATAGATTGTTGCTGGGGAGGGCCAAATAGGACTGTGCCATGGGCCTGACTTTGCCTGCGGGCCTTGTGTTTGACACATGGGTCCTATAACTTATGTTGCTAAATCTCATTTCTACTGTGGCTTCTAGATCCAGGTTTTGCTAAATCACTAAGTTCTACTTGGTCCAGTTTTAAGGAAAGTACTGCAGACGTTGTACAAGATACTGCAGTGGAAAGATCCAGAAATGTAGCCCAGGTCTCTTGCAGTGTCTGACCTGATGTGTGTGGAGTGCCGTCTGTCTGCTCCACGTAGTTCCTCCTGCTGGGTGGACTCCACACGGCTACAATTCCAGTCTCGCTCTGACAGGAGGAGGCAGTTAAAGATTTAACCCAGACGGGCCATAAAAACCATCATGAGAGTACTCTGGTCCAAACCAAGCATGTGAAAGCATGTGGAATGTGAGTATGAACAGTGGTGATTTGTGCTACATTTGCTCCTCTGTGTGTGCGTTACCTGTTCCAGAGTGTGTGTGTTCTCTGCGACGGTTGCTGGGATCTGGAGTAACGGTCAGTTTCACCCTCAGTGTCTTGCTCTTACTGTGGCATGACTGGTTTACAGAGGCATCCACCACATCATAGATAGTGTGCATGAGACTGGACATATCCTGAACAATCATACGCAAATACACGACAAACCAAATCATCACACTGTGCTGCACTGGAGCCCTGGACCAGAGCTGGACACTCAGCGCTTTTTCACTGAGTTCGGTTTCCCCTCATTTCTCAAACTGCACAGACCACTGACCAGCAGGAACAAACATACAGACACGCTCAGTGGCAGACCCAATTAAAATCTTAATTTTACATGAGAGTTTGTCTGAAAAGTTTTGTTGTCTTTCTAAGTGAAAATCAGTGTAAATATACTCTATAGATCACTATTCAATACACAGTTACTGTTGATTAACTGAATTTAACCTACTGGGAAAAAAAATAAAACAAAGTATGGCATGCGCACAAATGATGGCCAATTTAATATTTTATGTAGAGGATTTATTTATTTATTTACACTTACAATTAAACATGACTTTGATACAGATTCCTGAAAGAATTACAGAATGTAATTTGAACAGCCAATCAGGGAATTCTGGATTAAGCATGCTTTTATTAAGCTGCTAACTCTGTAGGCCACTTAGCTGGTATAAAATCTCACCTCTTTGGTCACTTTGCCACTGTTGTCGAAGTCATAGAGGGTGAAGACCCACTCCTGCCTGTTATCATCCTCCAGAGACACGTCACACTCCAGCTCCTGTTAATACATACATAATACACAGGTTTTAAGTATGTTTCCAGTTGCATCTCGGCATGTCTGTCTGACATCTCTTCATGGATGGCAGCTCACCACCTGAAGGTCAATCCTAGCAAGACTGAGCTGATACTCATCCCTGCAACTACAGGTCCTCATCATGATCTTGCCATCTCATTCGAGAACTCTCTGATTGTTCCGTCTGTAGAGGCAAGAAGTCTTGGTGTGACTCTGGATGGCCAGTTATCGTTCTCGACTCACACTGCGAACCTGACTTGGTCATGCAGACATCTCCTGTACAACATCCGCAGGATCCGACCCTTCCTCACCCGAGAGGCCGTCCAGGTGCCAGTGCAGTCTCTTGTCATCTCAAGGCTTGACTACTGCAACTCACTCTTGGCTGGTCTTCCCATGCAGGCCATCAAGCCTCTGCAACTCATCCAGAATGCGGCAGCACGGCTCATCTTCAATCTCCCCAAGTTCAGCTACGTCACCCGACTGCTGCGCTCCCTTCACTGGCTTCCTGTAGCTGCACGCATCAGATTTAAAACCCTAATGCTTGCCTACAAAGCCAAAAATGGACCAGCCCCTACCTACACATTGATGGCAATGGTGAAATCTCAAACTGTACCATGAGCCCTTTGAGCTTTGAGTACAGCTCGGCTTGACCCGCCATCCTTCAAGGCGCATGGAAGACAAGCGTCGAGAATGTTCTCTGTACTGGCACCCAAGTGGTGGAATGAACTCCCACTGGCTGTCCGTACAGCAGAGTCTCTTGCTGTCTTCAAATGCAGACTGAAGACTCATCTCTTTACACAGCACTTAAATGAGCACTGAATTAAGTATTGTTTGCAATATATTGTGCTGCACTTATATATTATATTTTATTGCATTGCACTGTGTATTGTAGTTTACTGTATTGTATTGTATTGTACGGCACAGAGTTCTGCGTTCAACTCTGTTCCTTTTTTTTGGGTTTTTCTACGGTGACTTTGTTTCTAGCAGTATCTGAGCTCAGGACTAGCTTTCTCTATAACCTACTGGTAACTAGCAAAGATACTTTCTCTAGACAGACAAAGCACTTCTTGTAAGTTGCTCTGGATAAGAGCATCTGCTAAATGCTCTAAATGTAAATGTAATACACACCTGCAGTTACTCCCACAACCGGCAGGAGGAGCATGTGCTTCAGATGAGAACTTGCTCAACTAAAAATTTTTAAAACTCCTCTTTCAACTCCTGTTTTTATTTATTTCTTAATCTTGAAAAGTGGAGATGCACCAAAACGCAGCCAAAAAAAATAAAGAACACTATGAAGTGTTAAAATCAATTACTTAGTGAGACATTTGACTGATCTGACTAATAAATGAGAATCTGGGATTAAAAACGCTTTCCCCTCTCTCTTCACATTGGTCAACGAGACGTGTTCAATTTGGAACATTAGACACGAGATTTATAACTTCTGTTCATGTGGAGTATAATTTCTGTTCATGTAGTAGGGAAGGTTTGGGCGGATGTGTGGATGGGTGGGTGGACGGGTGGGTGGATGGCTAGGGTGGGTCAGTACAGCTACGAACCAGAGCCCAGCTTCAGCCTCACTCAGCCGACTAGTGTCTGGTCTGTTTATGCGGCTGGTGAACAGTGACAGACGAAGTGTCTGAATTAATTAATTGATTCACATGTTTTACCACTGCTTCATGAACTAAACTTCGTGTCCCCCCATACAGCACAATGATACTGACTTGATTCAGCCTAGGGACTAATCTGGGTCACAGTCATGCAGTTTGGGAGAGATAATGTGTTTCTTACATCCAGGCTGATGCGTTTCCTCCCTTTGCTGGTCTCTCTCTGCCCTTCCTCACACTGAACAAACTGCAGCGAACTCTCACAGCCCTCCGCTTTCTCAGGGGGAAGGACCACTACACACACACACACACACACACACACACATACAGTCGAGTGAGTAAGTTTATATAAAACAAAAAAAAACAAATAATCCTTTTAAAAAATAATATAATGAATTTAAGAGCGCATATGGCTGAAGTCCACTTATGTCTGTGTGGTTTTATATACCAAAAATAGTTATAATCCATTTCTATATGACCATTTTCCAACCTCTTGTTACCCCATACAGTTAAACAGGCAGCTTTTGTGACTGTGCCTTTAAGACTGATGTATATAAATGAGCTCTCTTCAGACTGACTACCCTGTATTTTGCCTCACTCAGAAATAAGTCTACTCCTTATAACCTCAGGACATCACAAAAGCAATGAATTTAAAACAAGGTCTGCAGCTTAATTTACATATTTGGACTATACAGTATGTCTTATTTCAGTATTTTTCCTCTGTCTGGGAGCTGTGTGTGCAATGTGGGTAATTCTGTACATACCCTGTAGAGGGCAGTGATGTTCTACAACTTCTCCATCTTTCAGGTCACCACTCTGTGACTCCTGTAGGGGGGAGAGAGAAGAATCACAGTCAGAATCAGAATAAGAGACAGAGAAAGAAAAGAGAGAGATGTGACCACAAGGGCTGTGCCGACAAGAGAAATACCCATCAATCAAACTCAATAACTGGATTTCTATTTTTTACCTATTTTTGTTTTGACACTTCAAACCTTACCAATCCCTCTCATCAATCTATCTATCTATCTGTCTGTCTGTCTGTCTGTACACATTGCTATAGTTCAGTCAATGTGGATGAAAGCATGTAAGGTAGACAGAAGGACGCACACCGTCTTTATTAAAGAATTGAAATCCAATCCTGATCCAACTGTGATACTGTGTTGCAATCAGATTTCATTCTGATTCTTAAGGAAACAATTCAGTGCGTCTCATTTCAATGCAAATGTAACTGAAGGCGCAATTAGCACATTATAAACGATTATAATCAATTGCAGTATTCCCAAAGTGATGCAGGTGCCTCTGTGAGAATCGACCGCAGCACTAAAGTTGAGCACAGCACCATCTGCCTGCTGATTGGATTTTATTTTTGGACCGGATTACGGCCACCACAGTCCAGCTTCAGCTTCCAGCCTCTGTCCAGCTCCCACAAACCCTTGCAAACGTCCAAACTAGCCACACACACTCCATCTCCCTGGCAAAGACCACAGCATAAAACGCACCATATCTGGCCTAACATACCTCATGTTTGACAGGAACTAAGCTACG
This sequence comes from Pygocentrus nattereri, assembly GCF_015220715.1. NCBI lineage: Eukaryota > Metazoa > Chordata > Actinopteri > Characiformes > Serrasalmidae > Pygocentrus > Pygocentrus nattereri. Next base: position 9,465,828 of record NC_051234.1, on the reverse strand, counting down.
TATTTTCAGCAGGAAGGGCTGAGGGCAGTGCAGTGGGCTTGCCCACATACTGATTTAACTAGTAAAGAACTAAATAATTCATAGTAGATACTGATTCACTAACACAAGATGCTGTATAAAGTGGATGAATAATTCATAGCAGCTGCTGAATAATTTATAGCAGGTACTAAACAATTCATAGTAGATACTCACTAGTTTACAGATATTGAATAATTTAAGGTATTACCTTAATAATACAAAACGCCAAATAATTTATAGTAATCACCGAATAGTTAAAAGTAGATAATGAATAATTCATAGTAGGTACTGAATAATTGATAGAAGTTACAGAATAATTGATGAGATACTGAATAAGTCACAGTATATACTGAATAATAGATACAAGATACTGAATAATTCATAGCATATACTGAATAATAGATAAGAGATACTGAATAATTCATAGCATATACTGAATAATAAATATGAGACACTGAATAATTCATAGTACATACTGAATAATAGATACAAGATACTGAATAATTCATAGTATATGCTGAATAATAGATATGAGATACTGAATAATTCATAGTATACGCTGAATAAGTCATATGAGATACTGTACTTCATGGTAAATAGTGGATAATAAGTTTTAAAAGTAAAAAACTTTATTACAAGTGAAGAGTACAAGGAGTTAACCGTTAGAATCTTAGCGTAATTAATACTGGTTTGCTGTGCTAGCTAAATGTAATTCCATACTTAATTGCAAAACCAACAGATTTGAGTTTGCAACTCAATAACTGTCTCATAGGTACTGATTAACCTTCACTTGTTAAATAAAGGATATTATTTCAAAGGCTGTTTCAGCTTGTGTGTGTGTTTCTGAATGAGTGTGTATTTTGGTTGTAAAATTCCTTTTCAGTGGGCTGGAAGTGATTAACAGTACAGACTCTCTAGAAACTGGAGGACGGCGGGAGAGACTGTCACACTCACATAATTTCCAACCTGTTCAGTTGCACAGTTACTGTGAATGGACATGCACTGATATTCAATAATGCAGCATACCACAATATTCAACATGTTATTGTTGTCATGTGTCAAGTGCTCTATAATGTTCATATGAACCACACAGTCATTCTGACAGACTGCAATACACTACAAGAAGTGTAGGGGGCGATATGACATCTACTGTTTCATTTAAAAAGCCTCTATAATGTTCATATGATCCACACAGTCATTCTGACAGACTGTAATACACTACAGGAAGTGTAGGGGGTGATATGACTTCTACTGTTTCATTTAAAAAGCCTCTATAATGTTCATATAAGCCACACAGTCATTCTGACAGACTGCAATACACTACCGGAAGTGTAGGGGGTGACATGGCTTTGAATGACGCTGGCAGCAACATGAGAGGAATGGAATTAGTCAGAATGGTTTGATTAGTCAATTGTTGTGAGGTCACATGATACATCAAAAACAAAACAAAAGACCTTATAAAACCAAACTTTTTCAAATTATTGTACAAGTATCTTTCAGAACTGGAGAAAATCTGCCAAATTTGTCTCCCTGCTCTCAAACAGGATGTTTCTGGGGATTAAATGAAATTCTCAGTATTTCCAGTCAAATGTATGTGCATCCTCCACACTTGCACCACACCAACAACCCCATACACAGCGCCTCTGCTCCAATGTGCTGCCCATATGCTTCATTAATGGCCTTTCAGATGTGGAGAACATTACGGCCTCCCATATCTCTCATACACCCTCATTCCATATAGATCAGCTTCTAAAAGCCATTAAACATGAACGACAGAACTATAAACAACAAGCAAAACAACATGTTTTGAAATGATGGAGGCTGGCAGAACATCTGGATTCGAAGCCGCCTCGTCTTGTGGTTGTGAAATGAGGGCCGTGTGACTCAAGAACTGCCAGTGTGTTAAAACTCAGAATGGGCAAAAACAAGGAAAAAGTTAGGAATAGGTCACAGATATAAATGTAGTATATATAAGGAAGCATCTATATGCAATAACAATACGTCTCTTATGTGTTGTATAAAGTATCCATAAGTAACAATGACCCATATAATACAATAATGACACAATGTCCCATATGTATATATATGCAAAGTATACAGTATCTCACAAAAGTGAGTACACCCCTCACATTTCTGCAAATATTTTATTATATCTTTTCATGGGACAACACTATAGAAATAAAACGTGGATATAACTTAAAGTAGTCAGTGTACAACAGTATTGAGTACTCGTGTTGCCAGCTATTTGGACATTAATAGCTATGTGTTGAGTTATTTTCAGAGGACAGTAAATCTATACTGCTTTTTTTGTGAGATACTGTATATACAGAATCAACAACATCTACACATAACATTGTATTATAATAATGTATAAAAAATACTAAACATTCAAATGAAGCGTGTCCACCCTTTGTCTCTATTACAGCTTACATTCTGTTCAGGAGACGTGCTTTCAAATAAATAAATGAATATTGAAATAAATAAGTCTTGACAAAAACTGATCTGTCTCTCTGGAAACGTGTCTTTGAACATGGGAATGTAATGCACCACAGCGGGTCCACAGCACACAGGAAGCCTTTGCGCCTTTATTGCCGTTCTTTGCGTTTCCACAGGGCAAAAACATCTAAGCTTTACTGCAGCACCAGAGCTCAAACACATCCATATGTGAGAGACTGTTGTGCAACATGACTGGGTTTGGAGTCATTTGGCAAGGCAGATAAATCAACAGCAGAAAAGAGTCACATGGCATTTTCTCCTAGTTTCCTTTGAATGTAACAGCAATCTGTAGTGTTCTTACTGACATTAGATCTGGCTTCTTCAACTTCAGCGTCTCTGCTTTCAGAATTCAAAGCCTTTTTCAACTCAGACTTGTTTTATACTCAGTCACAGTTACCGCCATCTCAACTGGGTGAAAGTAATTAATCAGCCAATCCAAACACAGTTAACGTACCATGTCCAATAATATAATTTCAAGTAAGTGTTTTCAATTAGCACATTATGGACACACTCTTGAAAATCAAGGGGCCAATACGGGATCTTTATGTGATGTCATAGAAGCACTTTTGGTTCTCTAAAGCACCTTTCAGAGTGTTGAAGTTCAGAGGGTGAAGAACCTTTTTAAAGAGCCAGCACCTAATGTAAAGGTAGGGGTGTAACGATGCACTCTGCTCACGATTCGATTCGATACACGATACTCAGATCATTAGGTTTTCTTATATTTTAAACAAAGTTTGAATGAACAAAAAGGATGAATGACTTTCCTTTTTAATTTCTGAAGTGTAAACAATGCAAAACAATGCATTTGCATCTATATGTCAATAAACAAAACTTTGGTCCCCTGCAATTAAAGGAAATTACTTGGATCAGAACTGTAAACAAAATATTTTATTGTAGCTTCCTACATTACATATCCAACTAAAAACATTCTTTTTCATTTCTGAAGAAAAACAATTCAAATAATGTGCACTTTTCTTGTACAAAATTTAACAAGTTTGCATTTAATTTAAACAAAAATAACGTTCACTCTCCTGCAATTAAAAGAAACTAGCAGGAAAAGCGAAAATTGTGACACGGAGTGACACTGTGGGGTTCTTTTTGGTGGCTGTTTTCAGACGTTTCAGTAATTTCACAATTTCCTTGGCATCACTGATGTTGAAGCCGTCCAGACTATCAATTTCACGAGCATTTCGATGCATCTCCGTACGCACAAGAGCTGCTGTTGTGCCTGCTTGTTGTTCAAAATAGCGAGCTATTGCATTCGTGAGATGACATCCATGATGAGTTTGTGCGGTGGGATCTGTAGCAGTTTCTGTGTAGCCGCGAGTGGACTTCAGTAGGCGGCTAACGTTATGTGTCTCACTCGACCCAACAAACGATTGATGCGGGTTGCAGCTACGCCTGAGATTTAAAGTGCTTGGGAAGATTTAAAGCGTGCTCCCACCAAGCAAAAAGAACACTATGGGTGGTGGTGGCCCAGCCTCTTTCACTGCTACCTCCACATGGCGTGCACTGCTCATAGCAACAGTTGTGATTTGTACTTTCAGGCTTCCACTCCAAAACAGTACCTTGGCTGTGCTCTGCCCAGTGTGCCACTCGAAAACAGGGCGAGTTTGGAGTACGAAACTTATTTTTCATTCTCCGGTGATCACATGCGCTGTGCTAGAGTGACTTACCTCTGTGTAGCCCTCAAATCCACCCACCTGTTGTTACTGCTATGCTGTAACTACGCTATAATTTAAAAATGCCAGTTGTCCTTTACATTGTGTGTAAATTTCAAGATAAATGGACAGAAGAAACGGCTCATTACTTGGAGTAAAATCTTTTTACGTTAACTTACATTTAAAATAGAGTAGGTTTTCTCCTTCTCCTGTAAAGTTATCATTAGCCACGCGTACATGCAGCCTAATCTGTTAATAATTCCACCAACAGCTCAATCGGCATAGAATACGTCCATGTATACACCTCAGTCGGAACAGACTAGTCCGATTGTGGCCATTCAGAATAGAGTTTCTATCAATCAAGGTGGGTGATCCTGTAAATAATCCGTTAAATAGAAGAATAATATCCGTGTAAACACCTGTATCTGATTACATTCCCTATTGGAAAGCTTAAGTCCAATCTGCATGTGCGTCACGTCATAGTGAAAGTTTATACCATTAAATGTGGCAGAGCAGAAACTGGTCTGCAGAGGAGACGTCACACAGTGGTGTGACGGACGTCCAGCTTATGTGTCTCAGAACACTACGTCTTCCTCTCGGCCTTCTTTAATAAGGACGTGAAGGACGTTTTCCTGAGTCTGACATCATTTTAAAGCAACTAAAAACACAAGCACTGCTCACTGCTGCTCATCTCAGTGACTGGACTGGAACGTCTACAAAAAGTGGTTCTCTACACATGCATGTCATTTTGGATCAAATTACTTGTAGTGAGCAAGTAAAGAGAGATTTTGCTATGAAGTATTAAGTATTAGAGCTATCAAGTCATCTTCCATGCAAGTCACAACCTCGAATCACTGGTATGGAAACCTTTCACCACGTGAAGCTCACCTAAATTAAATCGACTGAATCACCAAACAGAGCTACTGTGTTCAAGGCGTGCCACAAACCAAACGTTTTTGCCGGAGAAAATAGGACCCCTAGCTGGAGGCCCAGGGGTCAGAAGACTGATTAAAAGAAAACAATTTGGTAAACAAATCCCCCTCCATCCAGTGCCCTGTAACAAGAGAGGCAGAGGAACTATCCAGAAACACACACACACACAAAAAAGAAACTCAATTCCACAGGAAACCTGGCCTCAACTCAAAACCAGATGTGCTGTTTTAACACACTAAAGAGGAGATGGAAGGTGGAGGTTCTAGAAAAGAAGGAAAAAGGTTTGGCTATTTTTCTTGCATGTTCTTGCACGTAACCGACTGACGGAGATGTATTCATTAACTTATTTGCCTTATAGGAGGAGTAAACAAGCCAAAACATAAGACACCATATGTTAGACCTGTGGTCTGCATGGTCGTAAAACTGAAGCCAAACTTAACCAATATCTTTCAGACCCAAATCAATTGGGCCCGACTGGGCGGGAATGCATCTCTCTATATCAGAGGTCACTAACAGGCGAGCCACAGTCTGAGTCCGGATCCAGGTGCTGTCCTATGCGGACCTGGACCTACAACCGATAAACTATGAAGAATTATTTAATTTTGAAGGGGTGGTCCTATTTTAATGGGCACAACTTTTCTAGCCTTTACGGATAGCTTTAGCAATCCGGGAAACTCACAGACCAATCACACGCATTGTAAATACCACACATGACGCTACTCAACCAATCAGATCTGTGCATTAAAAAAAGCACTGAGACTTGAGTGAGTGAGGGGAGGGACAAGGTGAGAAACAGCAGTCAGAGAAGAAAGTGAGTCAGAGGGAGGTTATTATACTCTAAAAACAGAAAACTGACAAATGTTGTTGAAATATCACTGAATTTTACATTGATTTGACATTCAGTTGTTGACTCTATAAGATGCTGAAATACCTACTAGGCTACTTCAGTAAACAGTATATGGCACTCATGATGTAAGGGAGACATTATGGTGTTGCGGACCTTTACATGAGCCTTTTTTTTAACTGGACCTTACTGAATTTTAATTAAAGACCCCTGCTCTACATTTTCTTTCTTAAAAACTCCACTCAGGTGAAAACTCTTTCGCTCCTTCCTTATGCAAGTGGATTATCTTATATCTAACCTCCTCAGAAACATCTCCTGAAAAATTAAAAATGAGAACATAAAGGCTGTTTTAAATGTACATTAAATAAATGTACAGTAAAGCATATAGACACATTTCATCAAATAAAAACAAATCTTCTGCATAAACTATCACTGATTAGAAAACAAACCTGGAACCCAACATTCTGTCAGGCCCCATCAAGCTCAGCAGACTTCTAGATGGGACTGATTCACGATAGGTCTTAGGAGTCACAGAGAACAAAGTCATGCTGGACTTTTATATGAATTATTTCTGACTCTTAGCTCATTGAAACAAGCAGAGGAATTGTGTGGAAAGTGCAGATTCTAAACCTGCAATCCAAACCACCTTTGTGTTTGTAGGTGGATGGTATTCTTTTTTTTTTTTACACTTTTTTTTACTCAGTTTTTGTAATAATTAGAAAAACCCTGTTGCTCTTTACATTGTGTGTAAATTTCATGATAAATGGCCCAAAATGACTTGGAAAAAGTCTGGTTCCACTGACTTACATTGAAAGTAAAGCATGGGTTTTTCCTTCTCCTGTGAAGTTACCATTTTGGAGATACAAGGTTATATACATACATACATACATATATATATGCCTTGTTTTAGTATTTGTGTGAAACAAAGAGTCAAAAATGCAGACTGAAACCTGTGAAACCTGTAAATACAAAATAAAAAATAAAATCTAAAACAATTAATTATGCTTATAAGCAATAAATTATGTAATTATGTCACCATATTTAAATAGTGCATGAAAAACGACAGCAACAATTTTAGACTTCGAAGGGATAATATCATCCTGATTACACAATGCCTCCGACCTCCTCGGGTTTGGGCTGGTCAGACACAGAGCTTTTTCTTGGCAGGACATAAAGCAGTGGGGAGAGGTTGTTGGAGGTGGTGGAACAGCTGGGCGGGGGGAGTTCGGAGGGAGGCCGTTTGAAGCTCCAGCCCCTAAATCACTGGGCCTCATCTGCTCAGCTGGACAATCCAGCACTAATATATCAGCCTTGGCTTTGATTCAGCCTTTCGGAGGTCACTCACACAGCAGACCATCATAAACAGACCCCTGCATTGACCCTCTTACCACCGCATGGCCTCCACTGTCCACATATGGCTCTAATAATCAAAGAGAGCACTGCTATCATAAGAAAACACTGAAGAAAGTCACACATTGAATTTACTTGATTAAAATCGTTTGCTTTTTTACTGAACAGCTATTTACTTGCTAGTTAAAGAAGGAAATTTCACACACCAAACAACCAAAAAGCTGATTCACTACATTTAGGACTGGGGGGGAAGACCTGGGTAAATTAGATTTTCGGCCAGATTATTGCTTTTAAATACACAGGAGCAAAACAGCCTTAATAATTTATATTTGTTACTGTGTTTTTTTCAAAAGAAAGATGGTCAAATGGTACTAATGAATTACATTTTTTGGTACATAAAAACACACTACATGGACAAAAGTATTGGGACAAGCCTCCTAATTATTGAACTCATGTGTTTCAGCCACACTCATTGCTAACAGGTGGATGAAATTTAGCTCATGGCCTTGCAATCTCAACAGACAAACACCAGCAGCAGAGGGTCATACTGATGAGCTGAGTGACTTTAAGCATGGCTCTGTCATAGGATGCCACCTATACAAGTCAGTTTGTGAAATGTCTGTCCTGTGGTGTAAAGCACACCACCACTGAACTCTTTGGACAAGTCTATGCTTCCAACTTTGTGGGAACAGTTTAGGGAAGAACCTTTTCTGTTCCAGCCTGACTGAGCTCAAAGCTAGGTCCATAAAGGCATGGCTGGGTGAGTTTGGTGTGGAAGAAATTGACTGGCCCTCACAGAGCCCTGACCTCAACCTCATCAAAACACATTTGGGATGAGCTAGAACGGAGACTGTGAGCCAACATCACTGTCTGACCTCACAAATGCTCTTCTGGACAAACGGGCAAAAATTATCACATCTTGTAGAAAGCTTCCCAGAAGAGTGGAAGCTGTTGTAGCTGTGAGTGGAGATGCCTATGGATTTAGAATGAGAGTCAAAAAAGCTCCTGTGGCTGCCTGTAGCTTTCCCAAAAGTGGACTATCAAGGAAAAAATAAAATACAAGAGGGACTTCTTTTGCAAGAGGGATGTCCACTGTTCAATTCTGTATTACTCCCACCCTGGGCTGCCACTGAATGGATGATTGAAGGATGATGAACAAATGGACAGACAGATAAGTGAACGGACAAATGAATGAATGGACAGACAGCGAACAGACAGATGACAGACAGACAGATGAGCTAGCTCTGTTATGCCCGTTTGGTTAGCTCTTGCTTGGTGGCTAGCTTTCTGTTGGTAAGCATGTATAAGCAGAGGCCATCAGGGGAACAGCTTTGTGAAAGGAGCAATATGTAATACTGACAGCAAGAGCTTCAAATGGGTACTGCAATAAAAATTCAAAACATTGGAGAGACAGCTCTCTGCTCCTGGCCCTCCTCCCCGGACCTGAAGCTCACATGGGTTGCCAGTTTGAGGACATTCGCCCTCCACAAATGAGCGCTAACAAGTTATAAGTTGATCAGTTAATGTATACGTTTGCAATGTTTTCATTGTTTGTAAATTATAAGCCTGCAGATTTTTTTTAGCTAGATGCATGGCTGACTTAGCCAACCTTATCCCAAAACCCAAAGAGCACTGCTCTGAAAATACTGGCTTGAAGAAGCTAACGACAGCTTCTAATTCACCAGCTTTTTGTTCAAATTTTCCTGTTTGACCATAAACGTTGCTGCAGTTAAGTTTACAGAGAAGATCTTGTTTATTTCAGCAGGACAACGTCAAACCACATTCTGCATGTATTACAGCAGCGTTGCTCTGTATTAAAGGAGTCCGGGTGCTGAGCTGGCCTGTCTGCAGTCCAGACCTGCCACCCATTGAGGACCTTTGCTGCATTGTGGGATGAAAACTACGACAAAGGAAACCCCAAACTGTTGAGAAGCTGAAATGCTTTGTTAAGCAAGCATGGGAAAACATAACACTTTCAAAATCACAGCAATTGGTCTCCTGAGTTCACAAACGCTTACAGAGTGTTGTTGAAGTAGGAGGTGGTGAAACACAGCGGTAAAAATGCGCTCGTCCCAACTTTTTTGTAATGTGTTTCTGGCATCAAATTAAAAATGGGTATGAATAAAAAAAAACACAAACAAAAAAACCAATAAAAATTCTCAGCTTCAAAAACAAAAAAAAATTGTTTCAAAGGAGAACATATTGGCTGTAGCACTTCATCTTAGAACTGATCATGTCATGGTAATCTTGTGATTGCCCCTACCACTTAGCCCTACCCCTCTGTTTTGCGCTTCATGTCTAGGGGTAGGAAGCTACATGGTCCTCCAAACAGAGGTTTTTCAGAAACTCACTCCAACCTTTTATGAGAAAAAATAAAAACCAGCAAGAGACCAAAGAAACCCACAAATGTGAGAATTTTCTCAGTTAAAAATTACAGTAATCATTGTATTTTAGCTTAATGTCTTTTCAGTGTAGGATGGTCCTTTTCTTCATAACAAGCATTAAAAATTGCTAATAGTTTGCTGATGTCTCGATAGCTAGCTAGCTAAAGTTCCTGTTCCACCTTAATTACATTCTGGTGCCTCAAACATCAGAACTGCTGCTCCATTTAAGGTGGAACTGGAAAAACTGGAACGAGCAGCTGGTGAACATCTGGCTTCAGGTTCATATCATTGAAGAGTTAGGGGTGGGTGATAATAAATAATTGACCCCTTTTTGAAGATCATATGATGTCCTAAATGTAACTAAAGCAGTGAGGATCTGAACTGTACCCTCCTCTGCCGTCACTGCAGACTGGCAGGGTCACCTACAGAGCAGCACAAGTAGCTGGTAATGAAGTAAGCCTCCTTTTATTTTAGGGTCCCATTTCGTTGGGAAAATTTCAACCAGTAACCATTGTGACTCAACTCCAAGGAGCAAGGGGACACTAAAAAACAAGGGTAAGGGTAAAAATAAGAAATGGGATTGGGACAAAATTATATACTGTTCCTTTAAAGCCATGCTGGTTGGACAAACAACAACTGCATACACATAATCCAAGATTAGGACCGTCCAGATTACACTGAAAAAGGAGATTTTGGCAAAATCTGATGGCTATTTATTGGGCATTGGAAAGGTATTCATAGGACATACTTTGTACAGGTATGCTGTGAATCGACAAGGGCAAAATTAGCCGGATTAGGAAGAAAACACACCAGACAATGCTTCCGTGCTGTTGAGCCAAACTGAGACGCTGAATGACTCTGATGGAGATCCTGACTGAACTATTTACAAAACACCGTCAGAACGTTCATCTCCGAGCTTTTATTATCCCGAACTCTGTGTTCGGGACTCTGTCTGCGCATCAGAAAAGGCCTCAACATTCACAACCCTTTCATCCGTTCACGTGTTTTTAAAGCGGAAAACCATGATTTAGCAAACATGAAAGCAAATAGTGCGTAATGCATGTTAAACACAGTGCTATGCAGTGTTTATTGAATGCAGGTAGAATTACAGTGTTCTGCTGCTCCAGCACAGTTATCTTCTCCTCTTATCAGCTCTGTTGATCTTATACCAGCCCTGACAGCCTGTAATTTCACCCAGAAAGTGTATCTGATTTAAGGACATGTAAAATGTAAGTAGCTTCATCGTCACCCACACAGCACTCTGCCAGCATCAGCCAATCACACTGCAGTGCCATATCTTTCCCAGAAGGCCTACATGTGGCAATCATATGTTCAGCCCTGGAGCATATGAGTCTTCCCACAAAACAGATTCAGATCTCTCGACGAGAGCTGGTTCTCTTCTGTCTTACATGCAGAAGGGAAGGACACTGTAACCACTTATGCTGTTCAGATATCCACATTTTTAAATAAACATTAATTTAATACCACAGTGGGAAACTAGTCAATGCTTCTATGAATACAAATTGAAAACGAAAGGTTTAGCAGAGGTGCTGGTATAAAAGATGATCTGCACCAGATGACTAGGCTGATTTAGTGACTTATCTAAATATTTTAAACTGATTTAGTGATTTATCTTTGTGTTTTAGGCTGATTTTGTGACTTATCTATATATCTTAAGCTGATTTAGTGATTATCTTTGTCTTTTAGGCTGATTTAGTGACTTATCTATATATTTTAAACTGATTTAATGATTTAAACTGATTTATAATGATTAATGATTTATTGTGTTTTAGACTGATTTAGTGATTTACTGTTGTGTTTAAGGCTGTTTTAATTATTTATTCTTCTGTTTTAGGCTGATTTAGTGATTTATCTTTGTGTTTTAGGCTGATTTAGAGATTTATCCATATGTTTTAGGCTGATTTAGTGATTTATCTTTGTTTTTTAGGCTGATTTAGTGACTTATCTTTATATTTTACACTGATTTAGTGATTTATCATTGTGTTTTAGGCTGATTTAGTAATTTATCCTTGTGTTTAAGACTGATTTAGTGATTTGTTTTGTGTTTTAGATTGATTTAGTGATTAATATATATGCTTTAGGCTGATTTAGTAATTTATCTATACGTTTTAGGCTGATTTAGTGATTTATCTATATGTTTTAGGCTGATTTAGTGATTTATCTTTGTTTTTTAGGCTGATTTAGTGACTTATCTTTATATTTTACACTGATTTAGTGATTTATCATTGTGTTTTAGGCTGATTTAGTAATTTATCCTTGTGTTTAAGACTGATTTAGTGATTTGTTTTGTGTTTTAGATTGATTTAGTGATTAATATATATGCTTTAGGCTGATTTAGTAATTTATCTATATGTTTTAGGCTGATTTAGTGATTTATCTTTGTTTTTTAGGCTGATTTAGTGACTTACCTAAATATTTTAAACTGATTTACTGATTTATCTTTGTGTTTTAGGCTGATTTTGTGACTTATCTATATATTTTAAACTGATTTAGTGATTTATCTTTGTATTTTAGACTGATTTAGTGATTTATCTTTGTGTTTGAGACTGATTTAGTGATTTACTGTTGTGTTTAAGACATACTTAGTGATTTATCTTTGTGTTTTAGGCTGATTTAGAGATGTATCTTTGTGTTTTAGATTAGTGGCAGCTCTCACTTACCCTGTGTGACGGGATGTTAGCTGTGTAGTTTCATACTAACTGATGCTGTTCATACTAACTCCTTAAATGGTCAGGGCCCGCCAGATGGGTGCAAAGTTTTATTATACACTTATATATGCTACGAACAGCTCGGTCAGCTTGTATTAAGTCCCTGTAGTTACTGAATAATATTCCATATGTAATCAGTCTGGGATTTTAAGCAGTTAAGTAAACTACAATTAAATTACAACTAAAATTAAATCACTTTAAAGATTAGTAGCTTGCAAAAAAAAATTATTGCATCACAGCACCGCATGTTGGTATCAGCCGATACTCAAAGTTTGAATATGAGTATAAGGAAATAAAAAGTGGTATCATGCCATCTCTAAAACTATCATAGACTACTTGTTGAAGGGCATTTAAAAACTTGCTTTAAAATATTGTCTATTTAAATAAATTCATACATAAGTTTCTACGTGACTACGTACAGTTCTCGTTCTAAAATAATTTCAAATATTTTGCAGTAAACCTTTCAATCAGATTCTTGAAAACATTCAGTTAGGTGTATGCAAACCTTTGACTGCTACTGTAATTTTGCTGTGTGTGTGTGTGTCTGGCTGGCAGGCGTGTGGATTCTGCGGCAGTTTCTTGACAAGAGCAAAGGGCTTCAGTCCAAGCTGTGAAGTTCCTCACGGCCTTGGCGCTGGACAAGGGTCATCTCTGGGTCAGCCAAAGACTGGCTCTCCTTTCTGCCTAAAAATACAACTCCGTACACAGGAAGTGCAGACGTCTGGAGCTCAGATATTAGCTGGGACAAATGAGCAAACGGCCCAGTGCCAAAACTATCAGTAATGCTAACACTGAGACGACAGCGACACGGGACAAAACAAAACAATGTGGGTTTAGAACAGAGCAAATGAATGGACAGTATTTAGAAGACAGTATTGCCTCCTATACTATATATGACAGTGTTAAATCTTAATTATATCCCAAACCTTGTTTGCTCACAGAATGATGCTGAGAATCATACACTTATAGGGGAACTGCCCTGAATTTCTGAGTCATTCAGAGTTGGTGTGAAATACTCTGTTCTACAGAAAATTACTGAGTCAGAATTGTTCACTGTTGTGGTGACTGGGGCCAGACGTCCACCTCTAAAAGCTCCTTCATAGAAAGTTACTACACGAAATGGTTATGAATTCACTGCCTGCTGACTGAGCCATTGTTTCACGTTTGTTTTGAGACTGGATTTAGGATATTTTAAGGTTTTTACAGCAGAGAGGTGCACGCAAGACATGCAAAACAGCACTATAAGAAAACTTTTTTTTTCAGATTTAGCACTATTTTGTATTTTATCATCATCAACATTCCATATAAAAACTTAGAAGTCATGTGTAGGTTCAGTGGTGGTTTTAGGTAGTTAATAAAAAGGCTCTACTTGTGTTGTAGATATCTTGACCGCCACTGTAAAGAAAATCCTCAATTTCAAGTCCTCAATTAACTCCCCTATTCAGTCATGTGCATTTCCACCTATTAGCTAAGTCTCCCCCAGTTACACGATGCTACGGGATGGGAGGGTGAAGGCTAGCATGAGCATCATGTGAAGCTCCAACACATCTTTTCAAACCACTGCTAACACAATGCCTTTAGAGCTCAACGCCCTTGGAGGAGAACACAAACCCTGAGAGAGGACAATTATGCGCTCTTTATGACTCCCGCTTACAGATGGCTATGGCATCAGAGTCATTAAGTCCTCTCTACAATGCGCCATTTTACATCAAACCACGCTGAATGACTTTGTTTACATTTCAATCACTGAATTATGCAGAAAGTATGAGATATCGGTAGAATTCTCCTGCAGAATTTCGGATTCTTACACATACACAGAATTTTGACACTTAAGAAGCTGGACAGTTACTCTCAATCGCACAATTTTGCTGGTCTACCTTGAAAACGTCCTCCACCTCCACCGCGATGACCCGAGAAACTGGTTCTGCGTGTGAAATTCTGAGGCATAATTCATCCATGGCAAAAAGCCGAGATCAAAAGACCACCCCCACCCTGCTGTGGAGCCCTGTGCACAGTGGACCAGCCTGTTTAACAGTGATAAAACTACAGGAAATCAAACACCGTGTGAACAGTGCGCTCAATGGTCCATGTCTACTCACAACTACAACTCTGACAGCTTCCAACTGGTATCAGAACTGTTGTAAATAAAACATATTTAAAATAACGTTTATTTATAATAAACGTAGAACAATTTTGATAAAAGACATTTTGACTTCTTAAGAGACCTTTGGCTTCTGATCCTAACAGAGGAAAGGAGAGTTTCAGTGGTCGATCGTAGGTAATTCTTCTGAAGATGTCGCTTATATTTATGTGTCAGTGCTAAGTGTGGAGTACCAATTAAATTTCAGTTCCTAGTACCATTTGCACATAAAAATATATACCCAATATTTTTGTACATATCTGTCACTGCAGATACATAAACATGGATGAGATGTATAAGTTATAAGCAATTCTACCTTAGCTTTACAGATATATATCTTTTTTATTTTATATGGTTACAAATGCAGTGAAATGAGTAAAATAAAGATATTTTAATGTGAAATCACATCAGCACTGCCTAAACATCGAGCTACTCCAGAGTACAACACATACATAATTAAAAATTCAATGCTGATTCATATGTTTAAGCAAATATTGGCTGATACCAACATGATTCCAATATCATTGTGCACCCATATTATTAAGCATGCTATAATGTTCATATGATGGAAGCAGTCATTCTGACAGACTGTAGTACACTACAGGAACTGTAGGGGGCTTTTATTTAAAAACATTTTCTAGAATGTTCAATGTGTCTTCTTCTAATTGAAAAATGGAAAATACAGTGCAGCTCAAATTCAAATTTATTTGTACAGTGTTTTTTACAGTCACCACTGTCACAAAGCAGCCCCAATGAGCAAGCTGAGCTCTGAAAAACTGTCCAAAATAACCATTATTTGCTGAAGGTCAGGGACTTTAGCCCGAAGCGGCAGCAGAGCGGCGTGTGACAGAGCTGGTGATAGTGATCAGGCACAGGCGGGAGGTGGGGGAGGTAATTGGGTGTCAGCAGGCGTGCCAGTGGGAGTCCATGGTGTGAGGATGGGGGTAAAAAGTAAGATCTGTTGATACAATGACATTCTTCAGCCTGATACCATCAGCTCCTCCCATATCAACATCAGGGAGAGGTTAGCATTCCGAGAGGAAGGAAATAAGTGAGAGGCAGAGCAAAGCAGCCCCTAAACTGCATCTACACCACCAATCTGAGTCTTTACCCTCTAGAGGAATTATTACGGTCAATTTGATTTTAATAAAAATATTAGGTTATTAACGATATGTTTTTATTTTTATTATTATTATGATGTAATCCAACCAAAGCAATCTACGTTAATTCTTGTGGTCAGAATAAAGTTGCTGATGCAGTAAACAAGTGTAATATCTGCTGGCAAAAAAGCCATTTTACTTCAATGAGAATGTGAAAAATGTGAAAAAAAAATCTGATGGCAAAATCACACCAGGACAGCTTACACTCCCCCCAAAATCACATCAAGACCACCAACACTCCCCCATAATCACATCAAGACCACCAACACTCAACCAAAATCACACCAGGACAGCTTACACTTCCCCAAAATCACATCAAGACCACCAACACTCAACCAAAATCACACCAGGACAGCTTACACTTCCCCAAAATCACAACAAGACCAAAAACACTCACCCAAAATCACACCAGGACAGCTTACACTCACCCAAAATCACATCAAGATCACCAAAACTGAACCAAAATCACATCAAGATCACCAACACTCAACCACAATCACACCAGGACAGCTTACACTCACCCAAAATCACATCAAGATCACCAACACTCAACCAAAATCATATCAAGATCACCAACACTCAACCAAAATCACACCAGGACAGCTTACACTTCCCCAAAATCACATCAAGACCACCAACGCTCAACCAAAATCACACCAGGACAGCTTATACTTCCCCAAAATCACATCAAGATCACCAACACTCAACCAAAATCACACCAGGACAGCTTATACTCACCCAAAATCACATCAAGATCACCAAAACTGAACCAAAATCACATCAAGATCACCAACACTCAACCAAAATCACACCAGGACAGCTTACACTCACCCAAAATCACATCAAGATCACCAACACTGAACCAAAATCACATCAAGATCACCAACACTGAACCAAAATCACATCAAGATCACCAACACTCACCCAAAATCACATCAAGACCACCAACACTCAACCAAAATCACACCAGGACAGCTTACACTTCCCCAAAATCACATCAAGACCACCAACACTCAACCAAAATCACACCAGGACAGCTTATACTTCCCCAAAATCACATCAAGATCACCAACACTCAACCAAAATCACACCAGGACAGCTTACACTCACCCAAAATCACATCAAGACCACCAACACTCAACCAAAATCACACCAGGACAGCTTATACTCACCCAAAATCACATCAAGATCACCAACACTGAAACAAAATCACATCAAGATCACCAACACTGAACCAAAATCACATCAAGACCACCAACACTCAACCAAAATCACATCAAGACCACCAACACTCAACCAAAATCACACCAGGACAGCTTACATTCACCCAAAATCACATCAAGATCACCAACACTGAAACAAAATCACATCAAGATCACCAACACTGAACCAAAATCACATCAAGACCACCAACACTTACCCAAAATCACATCAAGACCACCAACACTCAACCAAAATCACACCAGGACAGCTTACACTTCCCCAAAATCACATCAAGACCACCAACGCTCAACCAAAATCACACCAGGACAGCTTATACTTCCCCAAAATCACATCAAGATCACCAACACTCAACCAAAATCACACCAGGACAGCTTATACTCACCCAAAATCACATCAAGATCACCAAAACTGAACCAAAATCACATCAAGATCACCAACACTCAACCAAAATCACACCAGGACAGCTTACACTCACCCAAAATCACATCAAGATCACCAACACTGAACCAAAATCACATCAAGATCACCAACACTGAACCAAAATCACATCAAGATCACCAACACTCACCCAAAATCACATCAAGACCACCAACACTCAACCAAAATCACACCAGGACAGCTTACACTTCCCCAAAATCACATCAAGACCACCAACACTCAAGCAAAATCACACCAGGACAGCTTATACTTCCCCAAAATCACATCAAGATCACCAACACTCAACCAAAATCACACCAGGACAGCTTACACTCACCCAAAATCACATCAAGACCACCAACACTCAACCAAAATCACACCAGGACAGCTTATACTCACCCAAAATCACATCAAGATCACCAACACTGAAACAAAATCACATCAAGATCACCAACACTGAACCAAAATCACATCAAGACCACCAACACTCAACCAAAATCACATCAAGACCACCAACACTCAACCAAAATCACACCAGGACAGCTTACATTCACCCAAAATCACATCAAGATCACCAACACTGAAACAAAATCACATCAAGATCACCAACACTGAACCAAAATCACATCAAGACCACCAACACTTACCCAAAATCACATCAAGACCACCAACACTCAACCAAAATCACACCAGGACAGCTTACACTCACCCAAAATCACATCAAGACCACCAACACTCAACCAAAATCACACAAGGACAGCTTACACTTCCCCAAAATCACATCAAGATCACCAACACTCAACCACAATCACACAAGGACAGCTTACACTTCCCCAAAATCACATCAAGACCACCAACACTCAACCAAAATCACACCAGGACAGCTTACACTTCCCCAAAATCACATCAAGATCACCAACACTCACCCAAAATCACACCAGGACAGCTTACACTCACCCAAAATCACATCAAGATCACCAACACTGAACCAAAATCACATCAAGATCACCAACACTGAACCAAAATCACATCAAGACCACCAACGCTTACCCAAAATCACATCAAGACCACCAACACTCAACCAAAATCACACCAGTACAGCTTACACTTCCCCAAAATCATATCAAGACCACCAACACTCAACCAAAATCACACCAGGACAGCTTAGACTTCCCCAAAATCACATCAAGATCACCAACACTCAAAAAAAATCACACCACGACAGCTTACACTCACCCAAAATCACATCAAGATCACCAACACTGAACCAAAATCACATCAAGATCACCAACACTCAACCAAAATCACACCAGGACAGCTTACACTCACCCAAAATCACATCAAGATCACCAACACTGAACCAAAATCACATCAAGATCACCAACACTGAACCAAAATCACATCAAGATCACCAACACTCACCCAAAATCACATCAAGACCACCAACACTCAACCAAAATCACACCAGGACAGCTTACACTTCCCCAAAATCACATCAAGACCACCAACACTCAAACAAAATCACACCAGGACAGCTTATACTTCCCCAAAATCACATCAAGACCACCAACACTCAACCAAAATCACACCAGGACAGCTTATACTCACCCAAAATCACATCAAGATCACCAACACTGAAACAAAATCACATCAAGATCAACAACACTGAACCAAAATCACATCAAGATCACCAACACTCAACCACAATCACACCAGGACAGCTTACACTCACCCAAAATCAAATCAAGATCACCAACACTCAACCAAAATCACATCAAGACCACCAACACTCAACCAAAATCACACAAGGACAGCTTACACTTCCCCAAAATCACATCAAGACCACCAACGCTCAACCAAAATCACACCAGGACAGCTTATACTTCCCCAAAATCACATCAAGATCACCAACACTCAACCAAAATCACACCAGGACAGCTTATACTCACCCAAAATCACATCAAGATCACCAAAACTGAACCAAAATCACATCAAGATCACCAACACTCAACCAAAATCACACCAGGACAGCTTACACTCACCCAAAATCACATCAAGATCACCAACACTGAAACAAAATCACATCAAGATCACCAACACTGAACCAAAATCACATCAAGACCACCAACACTTACCCAAAATCACATCAAGACCACCAACACTCAACCAAAATCACACCAGGACAGCTTACATTCACCCAAAATCACATCAAGATCACCAACACTGAAACAAAATCACATCAAGATCACCAACACTGAACCAAAATCACATCAAGACCACCAACACTTACCCAAAATCACATCAAGACCACCAACACTCAACCAAAATCACACCAGGACAGCTTACACTCACCCAAAATCACATCAAGACCACCAACACTCAACCAAAATCACACAAGGACAGCTTACACTTCCCCAAAATCACATCAAGATCACCAACACTCAACCAAAATCACACCAGTACAGCTTACACTTCCCCAAAATCATATCAAGACCACCAACACTCAACCAAAATCACACCAGGACAGCTTAGACTTCCCCAAAATCACATCAAGATCACCAACACTCAAACAAAATCACACCAGGACAGCTTACACTCACCCAAAATCACATCAAGATCACCAACACTGAACCAAAATCACATCAAGATCACCAACACTCAACCAAAATCACACCAGGACAGCTTACACTCACCCAAAATCACATCAAGATCACCAACACTGAACCAAAATCACATCAAGATCACCAACACTGAACCAAAATCACATCAAGATCACCAACACTCACCCAAAATCACATCAAGACCACCAACACTCAACCAAAATCACACCAGGACAGCTTACACTTCCCCAAAATCACATCAAGACCACCAACACTCAAACAAAATCACACCAGGACAGCTTATACTTCCCCAAAATCACATCAAGACCACCAACACTCAACCAAAATCACACCAGGACAGCTTATACTCACCCAAAATCACATCAAGATCACCAACACTGAAACAAAATCACATCAAGATCAACAACACTGAACCAAAATCACATCAAGATCACCAACACTCAACCACAATCACACCAGGACAGCTTACACTCACCCAAAATCAAATCAAGATCACCAACACTCAACCAAAATCACATCAAGACCACCAACACTCAACCAAAATCACACCAGGACAGCTTACACTTCCCCAAAATCACATCAAGACCACCAACGCTCAACCAAAATCACACCAGGACAGCTTATACTTCCCCAAAATCACATCAAGATCACCAACACTCAACCAAAATCACACCAGGACAGCTTATACTCACCCAAAATCACATCAAGATCACCAAAACTGAACCAAAATCACATCAAGATCACCAACACTCAACCAAAATCACACCAGGACAGCTTACACTCACCCAAAATCACATCAAGATCACCAACACTGAAACAAAATCACATCAAGATCACCAACACTGAACCAAAATCACATCAAGACCACCAACACTTACCCAAAATCACATCAAGACCACCAACACTCAACCAAAATCACACCAGGACAGCTTACATTCACCCAAAATCACATCAAGATCACCAACACTGAGACAAAATCACATCAAGATCACCAACACTGAACCAAAATCACATCAAGACCACCAACACTTACCCAAAATCACATCAAGACCACCAACACTCAACCAAAATCACACCAGGACAGCTTACACTCACCCAAAATCACATCAAGACCACCAACACTCAACCAAAATCACACAAGGACAGCTTACACTTCCCCAAAATCACATCAAGATCACCAACACTCAACCACAATCAGACAAGGACAGCTTACACTTCCCCAAAATCACATCAAGACCACCAACACTCAACCAAAATCACACCAGGACAGCTTACACTTCCCCAAAATCACATCAAGATCACCAACACTCAACCAAAATCACACCAGGACAGCTTACACTCACCCAAAATCACATCAAGATCACCAACACTGAACCAAAATCACATCAAGATCACCAACACTGAACCAAAATCACATCAAGACCACCAACACTTACCCAAAATCACATCAAGACCACCAACACTCAACCAAAATCACACCAGGACAGCTTACACTTCCCCAAAATCACATCAAGACCACCAACACTCACCCAAAATCACATCAAGACCACCAACACTCAACCAAAATCACACCAGGACAGCTTACACTTCCCCAAAATCACATCAAGATCACCAACACTCAACCAAAATCACACCAGGACAGCTTACACTCACCCAAAATCACATCAAGATCACCAACACTGAAACAAAATCACATCAAGATCACCAACACTGAACCAAAATCACATCAAGACCACCAACACTTCCCCAAAATCACATCAAGACCACCAACACTCAACCAAAATCACACCAGGACAGCTTACACTTCCCCAAAATCACATCAAGACCACCAACACTCACCCAAAATCACATCAAGACCACCAACACTCAACCAAAATCACACCAGGACAGCTTACACTCACCCAAAATCACATCAAGACCACCAACACTCAACCAAAATCACACAAGGACGGCTTACACTTCCCCAAAATCACATCAAGATCACCAACACTCAACCAAAATCACACCAGGACAGCTTACACTTCCCCAAAATCACATCAAGATCACCAACACTCAACCAAAATCACACCAGGACAGCTTACACTCACCCAAAATCACATCAAGATCACCAACACTGAAACAAAATCACATCAAGATCACCAACACTCAACCAAAATCACATCAAGACCACCAACACTTACCCAAAATCACATCAAGACCACCAACACTGAACCAAAATCACATCAAGATCACCAACACTGAACCAAAATCACATCAAGATCACCAACACTGAAACAAAATCACATCAAGATCACCAACACTCAACCAAAATCACATCAAGACCACCAACACTTACCCAAAATCACATCAAGACCACCAACACTGAACCAAAATCACATCAAGATCACCAACACTGAACCAAAATCACATCAAGACCACCAACACTTCCCCAAAATCACATCAAGACCACCAACACTCAACCAAAATCACACAAGGACAGCTTACACTTCCCCAAAATCACATCAAGATCACCAACACTCAACCACAATCACACAAGGACAGCTTACACTTCCCCAAAATCACATCAAGACCACCAACACTCAACCAAAATCACACCAGGACAGCTTACACTTCCCCAAAATCACATCAAGATCACTAACACTCAAACAAAATCGCACCAGGACAGCTTACACTCACCCAAAATCACATCAAGATCACCAACACTGAAACAAAATCACATCAAGATCACCAACACTGAACCAAAATCACATCAAGACCACCAACACGTCCCCAAAATCACATCAAGACCACCAACACTCAACCAAAATCACACCAGGACAGCTTACACTTCCCCAAAATCACATCAAGACCACCAACACTCACCCAAAATCACATCAAGACCACCAACACTCAACCAAAATCACACCAGGACAGCTTACACTCACCCAAAATCACATCAAGACCACCAACACTCAACCAAAATCACACAAGGACGGCTTACACTTCCCCAAAATCACATCAAGATCACCAACACTCAACCACAATCACACAAGGACAGCTTACACTTCCCCAAAATCACATCAAGACCACCAACACTCAACCAAAATCACACCAGGACAGCTTACACTTCCCCAAAATCACACCAAGATCACCAACACTCAACCAAAATCACACCAGGACAGCTTACACTCACCCAAAATCACATCAAGATCACCAACACTGAAACAAAATCACATCAAGATCACCAACACTCAACCAAAATCACATCAAGACCACCAACACTTACCCAAAATCACATCAAGACCACCAACACTGAACCAAAATCACATCAAGATCACCAACACTGAACCAAAATCACATCAAGATCACCAACACTGAACCAAAATCACATCAAGATCACCAACACTGAACCAAAATCACATCAAGACCACCAACACTTCCCCAAAATCACATCAAGACCACCAACACTCAACCAAAATCACACAAGGACAGCTTACACTTCCCCAAAATCACATCAAGATCACCAACACTCAACCACAATCACACAAGGACAGCTTACACTTCCCCAAAATCACATCAAGACCACCAACACTCAACCAAAATCACACCAGGACAGCTTACACTTCCCCAAAATCACATCAAGATCACCAACACTCAACCAAAATCGCACCAGGACAGCTTACACTCACCCAAAATCACATCAAGATCACCAACACTGAAACAAAATCACATCAAGATCACCAACACTCAACCAAAATCACACAAGGACAGCTTACACTTCCCCAAAATCACATCAAGATCACCAACACTCAACCACAATCACACAAGGACAGCTTACACTTCCCCAAAATCACATCAAGACCACCAACACTCAACCAAAATCACACCAGGACAGCTTACACTTCCCCAAAATCACATCAAGATCACCAACACTCAACCAAAATCACACCAGGACAGCTTACACTCACCCAAAATCACATCAAGATCACCAAAACTGAAACAAAATCACATCAAGATCACCAACACTGAACCAAAATCACATCAAGACCACCAACACTTCCCCAAAATCACATCAAGACCACCAACACTGAACCAAAATCACATCAAGATCACCAACACTGAACCAAAATCACATCAAGACCACCAACACTTCCCCAAAATCACATCAAGACCACCAACACTCAACCAAAATCACACAAGGACAGCTTACACTTCCCCAAAATCACATCAAGATCACCAACACTCAACCACAATCACACAAGGACAGCTTACACTTCCCCAAAATCACATCAAGACCACCAACACTCAACCAAAATCACACCAGGACAGCTTACACTTCCCCAAAATCACATCAAGATCACTAACACTCAAACAAAATCGCACCAGGACAGCTTACACTCACCCAAAATCACATCAAGATCACCAACACTGAAACAAAATCACATCAAGATCACCAACACTGAACCAAAATCACATCAAGACCACCAACACGTCCCCAAAATCACATCAAGACCACCAACACTCAACCAAAATCACACCAGGACAGCTTACACTTCCCCAAAATCACATCAAGACCACCAACACTCACCCAAAATCACATCAAGACCACCAACACTCAACCAAAATCACACCAGGACAGCTTACACTCACCCAAAATCACATCAAGACCACCAACACTCAACCAAAATCACACAAGGACGGCTTACACTTCCCCAAAATCACATCAAGATCACCAACACTCAACCACAATCACACAAGGACAGCTTACACTTCCCCAAAATCACATCAAGACCACCAACACTCAACCAAAATCACACCAGGACAGCTTACACTTCCCCAAAATCACACCAAGATCACCAACACTCAACCAAAATCACACCAGGACAGCTTACACTCACCCAAAATCACATCAAGATCACCAACACTGAAACAAAATCACATCAAGATCACCAACACTCAACCAAAATCACATCAAGACCACCAACACTTACCCAAAATCACATCAAGACCACCAACACTGAACCAAAATCACATCAAGATCACCAACACTGAACCAAAATCACATCAAGATCACCAACACTGAAACAAAATCACATCAAGATCACCAACACTCAACCACAATCACACAAGGACAGCTTACACTTCCCCAAAATCACATCAAGACCACCAACACTCAACCAAAATCACACCAGGACAGCTTACACTTCCCCAAAATCACATCAAGATCACCAACACTCAACCAAAATCGCACCAGGACAGCTTACACTCACCCAAAATCACATCAAGATCACCAACACTGAAACAAAATCACATCAAGATCACCAACACTCAACCAAAATCACACAAGGACAGCTTACACTTCCCCAAAATCACATCAAGATCACCAACACTCAACCACAATCACACAAGGACAGCTTACACTTCCCCAAAATCACATCAAGACCACCAACACTCAACCAAAATCACACCAGGACAGCTTACACTTCCCCAAAATCACATCAAGATCACCAACACTCAACCAAAATCACACCAGGACAGCTTACACTCACCCAAAATCACATCAAGATCACCAAAACTGAAACAAAATCACATCAAGATCACCAACACTGAACCAAAATCACATCAAGACCACCAACACTTCCCCAAAATCACATCAAGACCACCAACACTCAACCAAAATCACACCAGGACAGCTTACACTTCCCCAAAATCACATCAAGACCACCAACACTCACCCAAAATCACATCAAGACCACCAACACTCAACCAAAATCACACCAGGACAGCTTACACTCACCCAAAATCACATCAAGACCACCAACACTCAACCAAAATCACACAAGGACGGCTTACACTTCCCCAAAATCACATCAAGATCACCAACACTCAACCACAATCACACAAGGACAGCTTACACTTCCCCAAAATCACATCAAGACCACCAACACTCAACCAAAATCACACCAGGACAGCTTACACTTCCCCAAAATCACATCAAGATCACCAACACTCAACCAAAATCACACCAGGACAGCTTACACTCACCCAAAATCACATCAAGATCACCAACACTGAAACAAAATCACATCAAGATCACCAACACTCAACCAAAATCACATCAAGACCACCAACACTTACCCAAAATCACATCAAGACCACCAACACTGAACCAAAATCACATCAAGATCACCAACACTCAACCAAAATCACATCAAGATCACCAACACTGAAACAAAATCACATCAAGATCACCAACACTCAACCAAAATCACATCAAGACCACCAACACTTACCCAAAATCACATCAAGACCACCAACACTGAACCAAAATCACATCAAGATCACCAACACTGAACCAAAATCACATCAAGACCACCAACACTTCCCCAAAATCACATCAAGACCACCAACACTCAACCAAAATCACACAAGGACAGCTTACACTTCCCCAAAATCACATCAAGATCACCAACACTCAACCACAATCACACAAGGACAGCTTACACTCACCCAAAATCACATCAAGACCACCAACACTCAACCAAAATCACACCAGGACAGCTTACACTTCCCCAAAATCACATCAAGATCACCAACACTCAACCAAAATCGCACCAGGACAGCTTACACTCACCCAAAATCACATCAAGATCACCAACACTGAACCAAAATCACATCAAGATCACCAACACTGAACCAAAATCACATCAAGACCACCAACACTTATCCAAAATCACATCAAGACCACCAACACTCAACCAAAATCACACCAGGACAGCTTACACTTCCCCAAAATCATATCAAGACCACCAACACTCACCCAAAATCACATCAAGACCACCAACACTCTACCAAAATCACACCAGGACAGCTTACTTCCCCAAAATCACATCAAGATCACCAACACTCAACCAAAATCACACCAGGACAGCTTACACTCACCCAAAATCACATCAAGATCACCAACACTGAAACAAAATCACATCAAGATCACCAACACTGAACCAAAATCACATCAAGACCACCAACACTTACCCAAAATCACATCAAGACCACCAACACTCAACCAAAATCACACCAGGACAGCTTACACTTCCCCAAAATCACATCAAGACCACCAACACTCAACCAAAATCACACAAGGACGGCTTACACTTCCCCAAAATCACATCAAGATCACCAACACTCAACCACAATCACAGAAGGACAGCTTACACTTCCCCAAAATCACATCAAGACCACCAACACTCAACCAAAATCACACCAGGACAGCTTACACTTCCCCAAAATCACATCAAGATCACCAACACTCAACCAAAATCACACCAGGACAGCTTACACTCACCCAAAATCACATCAAGATCACCAACACTGAAACAAAATCACATCAAGATCACCAACACTCAACCAAAATCACATCAAGACCACCAACACTCAACCAAAATCACACTAGGACAGCTTACACTTCCCCAAAATCACATCAAGACCACCAACACTCACCCAAAATCACATCAAGACCACCAACACTCAACCAAAATCACACCAGGACAGCTTACACTTCCCCAAAATCACATCAAGACTACCAACACTCAACCAAAATCACACAAGGACAGCTTACACTTCCCCAAAATCACATCAAGACTACCAACACTAACCCAAATTCACATCAAGACCACCAACACTCAACCAAAATCACACCAGGACAGCTTATACTCACCCAAAATCACATCAAGATCACCAACACTGAAACAAAATCACATCAAGATCACCAACACTGAACCAAAATCACATCAAGACCACCAACACTTACCCAAAATCACATCAAGACCACCAACACTCAACCAAAATCACACCAGGACAGCTTACATTCACCCAAAATCACATCAAGATCACCAACACTGAAACAAAATCACATCAACATCACCAACACTGAACCAAAATCACATCAAGACCACCAACACTTACCCAAAATCACATCAAGACCACCAACACTCAACCAAAATCACACCAGGACAGCTTACACTCACCCAAAATCACATCAAGACCACCAACACTCAACCAAAATCACACAAGGACAGCTTACACTTCCCCAAAATCACATCAAGATCACCAACACTCAACCACAATCACACAAGGACAGCTTACACTTCCCCAAAATCACATCAAGACCACCAACACTCAACCAAAATCACACCAGGACAGCTTACACTTCCCCAAAATCACATCAAGATCACCAACACTCAACCAAAATCACACCAGGACAGCTTACACTCACCCAAAATCACATCAAGATCACCAACACTGAACCAAAATCACATCAAGATCACCAACACTGAACCAAAATCACATCAAGACCACCAACACTTACCCAAAATCACATCAAGACCACCAACACTCAACCAAAATCACACCAGGACAGCTTACACTTCCCCAAAATCATATCAAGACCACCAACACTCACCCAAAATCACATCAAGACCACCAACACTCAACCAAAATCACACCAGGACAGCTTACACTTCCCCAAAATCACATCAAGATCACCAACACTCAACCAAAATCACACCAGGACAGCTTACATTCACCCAAAATCACATCAAGATCACCAACACTGAAACAAAATCACATCAACATCACCAACACTGAACCAAAATCACATCAAGACCACCAACACTTACCCAAAATCACATCAAGACCACCAACACTCAACCAAAATCACACCAGGACAGCTTACACTCACCCAAAATCACATCAAGACCACCAACACTCAACCAAAATCACACAAGGACAGCTTACACTTCCCCAAAATCACATCAAGATCACCAACACTCAACCACAATCACACAAGGACAGCTTACACTTCCCCAAAATCACATCAAGACCACCAACACTCAACCAAAATCACACCAGGACAGCTTACACTTCCCCAAAATCACATCAAGATCACCAACACTCAACCAAAATCACACCAGGACAGCTTACACTCACCCAAAATCACATCAAGATCACCAACACTGAACCAAAATCACATCAAGATCACCAACACTGAACCAAAATCACATCAAGACCACCAACACTTACCCAAAATCACATCAAGACCACCAACACTCAACCAAAATCACACCAGGACAGCTTACACTTCCCCAAAATCATATCAAGACCACCAACACTCACCCAAAATCACATCAAGACCACCAACACTCAACCAAAATCACACCAGGACAGCTTACACTTCCCCAAAATCACATCAAGATCACCAACACTCAACCAAAATCACACCAGGACAGCTTACACTCACCCAAAATCACATCAAGATCACCAACACTGAAACAAAATCACATCAAGATCACCAACACTGAACCAAAATCACATCAAGACCACCAACACTTCCCCAAAATCACATCAAGACCACCAACACTCAACCAAAATCACACCAGGACAGCTTACACTCACCCAAAATCACATCAAGACCACCAACACTCAACCAAAATCACACAAGGACGGCTTACACTTCCCCAAAATCACATCAAGATCACCAACACTCAACCACAATCACACAAGGACAGCTTACACTTCCCCAAAATCACATCAAGACCACCAACACTCAACCAAAATCACACCAGGACAGCTTACACTTCCCCAAAATCACATCAAGATCACCAACACTCAACCAAAATCACACCAGGACAGCTTACACTCACCCAAAATCACATCAAGATCACCAACACTGAAACAAAATCACATCAAGATCACCAACACTCAACCAAAATCACATCAAGACCACCAACACTTACCCAAAATCACATCAAGACCACCAACACTGAACCAAAATCACATCAAGATCACCAACACTGAAACAAAATCACATCAAGACCACCAACACATCCCCAAAATCACATCAAGACCACCAACACTCAACCAAAATCACACAAGGACGGCTTACACTTCCCCAAAATCACATCAAGATCACCAACACTCAACCACAATCACACAAGGACAGCTTACACTTCCCCAAAATCACATCAAGACCACCAACACTCAACCAAAATCACACCAGGACAGCTTACACTTCCCCAAAATCACATCAAGATCACCAACACTCAACCAAAATCACACCAGGACAGCTTACACTCACCCAAAATCACATCAAGATCACCAACACTGAAACAAAATCACATCAAGATCACCAACACTCAACCAAAATCACATCAAGACCACCAACACTTACCCAAAATCACATCAAGACCACCAACACTCAACCAAAATCACACCAGGACAGCTTACACTTCCCCAAAATCACATCAAGACCACCAACACTCACCCAAAATCACATCAAGACCACCAACACTCAACCAAAATCACACCAGGACAGCTTACACTTCCCCAAAATCACATCAAGACTACCAACACTCAACCAAAATCACACAAGGACAGCTTACACTTCCCCAAAATCACATCAAGACTACCAACACTAACCCAAATTCACATCAAGATCACCAACACTGAACCAAAGTCACATCAGCACAGCCTACACTCACTCAAAATCACATCAGTATAACTGACAGTTGTCCAAAATTACATTAGGATGGTCTACACCCGCCTAGAATCTAATCAAGACTGCCTACACTCGCCCAAAATCACATCAGGAAATTCTACACTTGCCTAGAATCACATCAGGATGGTCTACACTTGCCAAGAATCACATTAGGACAGTGTACATTTGCCTAAAATCATATCAGGACCAACACTCACCTGAAATGACATCAAGACAGCCTGCACTCGCTCAGAGTCCTGTCAGGACACTCGCCCAAAATCAAATTTGGATGGTATAAATTTGCTCAATATCACATCAACACCAAATACAGTCACCCAAAATCACACTGGATGGTCTACACTTACCCAAATTCACATCAAGAGCAGCTACATTTGCCTAAAATCATATCAGCACCTCCTAGAGTTGCCCTAAACTCCATCAGGACCACCTATACTCACCCAATTTCTGCTCCACCCTGGCAAACCACATAACCCAGCAGCTGTGAGGTGTGACTGCCACAACAGGTCAGTCTTTAACCAGGTCACATTTATTCATCAGTGTTGTGAATATACTGTATATGTAGCAATAAAATCACCAATGTGGATCTTTATCCATACTGTACAGCCCTGATTTTGGAATGTTGACTTTCTACTGTGACCTCTGATATGTTTTGAAGCTGGTTAAGGCTTGTTTCAGACACTCTCTCTGACACAAAAGAAAGTATACTCTCTGCAGCAGCAGCATGTTAGATATGTGTCACATCGCAGATCACTCTTCAGGGGAAAACAAATTTATTCATAAAGAAATCAGCATGTTACGAAGCTCTCATACACCTGTCTGTGTTGAAGAATGAAGGACGAAGCAGGTGAGTGAGAGAGAGAGAGCAAGAGAAAAAAGAGAGGGAACACAAAGAGAGTATTAGAAAAGGAAGAGAACGTGAGAGAGAGAGAGAGAGAGAGAGAGAAAGAAAAAAGGACAGAGAAAAAGAGGTAGAGAGAAATAGAGAGAGTAGAACAGTGTTTTCTTTCAGGTGTCTTTCTTCTCATTTTTGATGCTAAAACACGGAAAAATTCAGAAGTGCAGACTCAAAGCTCTCCATATAAAATGTAAATTGAATATAAATGTAATTAATTATGTAACTGTGTAATTAACTATTACCTAATTACACTGAAAAGTGCAGTAAAACCACAGTAACAGCTCCAGACCTGTAAGAATTAAAGACAACACGGTTGTAAGCGGTCTTCTAATAAAACTCCACATTGTTACCTCAGCGCTACGAAACCCACGAGCTAACAGCAGCGACCCTGAATCGGCCCCTCCGCTGACCGCCACTCTGCGGCCGCACACATCTGGAAGTGTGCAGTGATGGAGAGTGCAGGCTGGATAACAGTGGCCCATTTGCAGCCATTCCCAATCTGCGAGGAATGTGGGGGTCCAGGCCAGCCCCCCCCCCTCTCTCTGTCTGCACAGCGGCCTGACGCTTTGAAGCGCCCAACGCTTCGACAGCTAACCACTCTCAGATGTGAGCGGGTGGCTTTACGAGCAGAATAATGGCCGTACCTACACGTGTGAGGAGGCCTGTGAGAGGGAGGAAACGAGAACGAGAGGAAAACGGAACACTTCTGTCCACTTTGGGCTGTTTTTGTTCTCATGCCATGAAAAAAAAAACAACATTGGAAAAGAAGAGAAAACCAAAACGGGGCTAAAGGTCACTCACAATGTCGATTCAACACATTGTTTAACTAAAAACAAAAGCCCTCTATAATGTTCATAAGAGTGGGGAACCCTCAGAACCTACTAGACCTTCAGAGAAAGTTTAATGATTCCTATGAAATACATGAAATACATGGTTTGGTGATTTGGAGACCTCTCTAGTGAAAATGTGTAACTGCACACACCAGGCGGAAGAACATTTTTAAAACATTGGTTGTGCTTCGGTCCCCTTCCCCGAGTGGATGAATCTTATTACTGGAAGAGAATTCAAAGAGAACCCCGTCTGAACTTAGTGAAGGAGGCGTTTTTTTGAGGATGCAAGTTAATTATCTATCGTCATCACATCTTCCTCAGCATCAGTGTTGATATTGAAATCATTTGAGGCCTTAACATCGAGCTGGACCTTCTTTTTGAATCTGTGTGCATAATGTTAACACATCAAGACGCATGACGTGGCGTGAAAAACTGACGTGATGACTTTGACTTTTAAACGATTATTTCAGGCTTTACAGGCCTCACAGTGGCTCACACTCACCATATTTTAGCCTGTTTTTATTCTCAGTATCGGAACTTCTTTCAGTTTTAACAAAGCAACTCCTACATAGCTTTAATATAATCACCATGCTTGTATTAAAACTCTTCCAGTGGGCTCCTGAGTGGCGTAACCGTCTAAGCGTTGGCCATTTCATCAGGAGATTGCGAGTTCAGTCTCTGGTGATGTTACAGCTGTCCGTAGCCGGGAGTCCAAGAGAGCAAAATTGGCCTCACTCTCTCTGGGTGGGTAGGATGGCCCCTTCTGAGTACAGACCTAGTCTCTGTGGTCATTTGACTTTCCCCCAGCTGGCTGGACTCTCAGGAGGACGGAGGGCTTTTTGCTAAGTTCACAGCTTTGGTATTGAGGTCGAACCATAGAACCTAAAACCTTCATCTAACGGTTCTAACAGGTTAGTTGTTAGGAATGGAAAACAGCAGCGGCAGCTCTATGTCAGAACTATTTACTGAGTCATGTAAAGCTGATTACATAGAAGCTCAAATATAAGTTCATGTCTTTTTTCCCTTAGAAACCACACAGTTAGACCAATTCATTAATAGTGCAATTGTTATCATAAACAGCTATTAAGTACAAATTATTCATTTTTCAGTATCAGGAAAAATATTCAAAGAATCTGCAGACACACCTCCAAAGTTCAGTCTTAGAAGCTGGTTTCGCATTTTAACACATTCAGTGATGCTGAGGTCTGGACTCTGGGGTGGCCAGTCCATTGTTCAGCATCTTTGTTTGATGTGTCAGTCTCCTTTTCTCAGTGCAGTTCTTCTTGATTGGCTACACATCCTTTCAGACCCATAGCACTGAGTCATCTTCTCACAGTGGAAGGATGGACAGAAACAGCTGTGGATGTTAATTTTCTCCTCTCTCTCAAAGATGTAAGCTTTAAGGGCTGTTTATCTGATGGAGACAGTTTTGGGGTCTAGCAGCTCTTCCAGGTGGTTGTTAGGAGCCCCGTTTCATTTGACTTTCTCTTTCCTTATTTAATTGGGTCATCTTATACCTAATCTCCTCAGAAACGTCTCCTGACTTCTGCATAGTACTGTATACTACTGTTTCAGGTATAAACATTAATTGCAGCCCGAAACCAAAATATTATACATGAAAAGCCATCACACCATGTTATGTAGTGTATGATAATGATTACACACTGATGAAAAAGCAAAGTCCTCAAATTCAGCATCATATCTGTGCAAAACTGTGAAAGCAACATCCTACAACTACAGAGATTCAGTAAAAAGCGAATTCCAGCCTGAAGCTCCCGCCTCTCTTCTCTGTTCCAGCGTGAGTGGTGAACAGACAGGAAGCTTTAGGGTTTAAGATGTCTGAAGCCCCACTCTGGAGGGACAGCAGGCTTGCTGGAATGTGGAGACAGGATGAAGTTTCGGCAGGAAAAGCTCTCTGGGAAAGGGGGTTGGGGGGGGTGGGGTACTGCATTTGTTCATACTCTCACAACAGTGAATGAGCTCTGAACAATATTATTGCACATCTAATTAACAGTGTTGGGGTCAAATACTCAAAAAAGTAATTGGTAACAAACTACTAGTTGCTTCTCAAACATTGTAATGGGATTATTCACTGATTATATCCAGGATAAAGTCTTTATAAAGTCGTTATAAAATGTTATTTATATTTGAGTAACGTTCGAAATAAAATAAAAATAAAGACATACAACATGTACAAAAGTTTAAACATCACTGCATTTATAAAATTGTTAAATAACTCATTAGGCCTCAGGGAGAGCATAATAAATAAAAGCTATGAAAAGAGACATCAAAGTGCTTCCAACTTGCCTTTTCACTGTCTAAAATGTCAATAAGGAAGGGGAACTGTTGAAATCAAGGCAAGACCCAGGAGACCAAGAAAACTCTCAGAGCTCAAATGCTGAACTGAAAGGTAAAGCAAAACCCCCATATGAAAGCAAGAGACCTGCAGAAGGTTTAACTGATACAGGAGCAGCAGCACCCTGTTCTACTGTACAGCACTATAAGCACAAACATGATCTGCATGGACGAATCATCCGAAGGAAACCTTACATGTGATCTCATCACAAAAGTAAATGTTTGAAGTGTGTAAATTAACTTCTAAATAAGTCGGAGGCATTTTGGAAACGGGTGCTGTGGATTGATGAAGTAAAAATGGAATTCCTTGGCCACAATGACCAAAAGTATGTTTGGAGGAAAAAAGGAGCAGCATTTGATGAAACGAACACCCTGCCAACTGTTAAGCATGGATGCGGATGTACTATGCCTTGGTGCTGTGTGGCAGCCAGTGACACAAAAAACCTTGCACAGGTACACGGAAGAACAGATTACACTAAATATCAGCAAATTCTGACATAGTCAATCAAGACACTGAAGCTGAAGAGTCTTCCTTCAAAAATCCAAAACATCTCAAAATACACCAAGAACTACTTGTAAGCTAAATGTAATGTAAGTGAAATGTAAGCTAAAGCTTTTGGAACAGCCCTCACAGTCCCATGATGTCACTGAAAATATGAGGGTATATCTTAAAACATGCAGTGCATGTAAGATAGCCCAAGAACACCAACAAACTAAAGTGTCCTGCAAAGAAAAGGGGATGCAAACTCTTAAAACTAAAAGAGAAAGACTCTTAGCTGGTTACACAAAGTGTTAGCGTGCTGTGATATCTGCCAAATGGGTGTCAAGTACTTTGTAGGGTGTCCAAACTTTTGCGCATACCACAACTACAAATTTTCTAATTTTCTGTTTCTCAATTTAATCAAGTATAAAGTAACCATGCATAAACATTTACAGAAAATGTTATTTATTTGCTGCAGGTGTTGCACTTACTTCATTCCACTTCAAAAATGCACAACGTAGGCCGGGGTACCCAAACTTTTGCATACACCATATGATTTTACAGGATCAATCAGATCAGAAGGCCATGTTCAAAACACTATTTTCAAGCTTCTGCAGACAGCTTCTTCAAAATATATGCAATCAGTAAGCAACAATGACAAAAATATCAACATCTCATTGATTTTCCATCAATGAAGAGGAAAATGTCTCTGGCTGAGTTTAAAACAATTAAACCTCTTTCAATTAAGACTCTGTAATGACAACATCTATAACAACATTAACAACAACAAAAAATACCCCTTGTTCCCCCACTGCAGGAAAGCCTCACAAAGTCCACTTGGATGAGAACGAAAGCACTTGATGAGGGAACAAGTTTATATGGAAACATACCTTACGCACTCAAATGTAATAACCCTGGAGTCGCCCCGTGTTTCACTTGGCTGAAAGCTCCAAGAGATCAAACGCAGGATCAGATCCAACGGACTGGGCCAAAACTGTCAGTTGGGCTGAGGAGGGTTTAGCTACAGGTATGTTCTCTCCTCCCGCCCTCAAAGACGGCAGAGTTAACCCCTTTAATGCTACTAATACTGGACGGGAATCAGTAGGAAACAGCTAATAAGAAGAGCACGTAAGCCCGCTAATGCTGCTAATAATGAACCAGAGTCAGCACAGACTGGCTAGTGTTACGTTAGCAAGAGCATGTAGCCTGTTAATGCTGCTCACAATGAATAAGAGTTGGCAGAGATCGGCTAGCGCTGGATTAGCAAGAGCAAATTCCTTATAGAAAAGCCATCATGATGACGCTCCTGGGCAGTTTTTTCACTCATTCCGCTGAAGACCAGACTCCTGTCTTGCATAGTTTTTAGTGCTTAAACAACACACAGAAAACAAGCTTGCTCTACAAACGTCTATATAGCTCTTATGATTTGAAAATTCCTAATGAATAATGAATCATTCTCCTTATCCTCTATCGTTCTGGGTGGCCCAGAAGCTGTTGTACAAAATGCCATCTCGATGCCCGTTGTAGATGGCATCAGTGCTCCCTCTGGAGAAACCCACCCTTAGAGCTGAGCGAGAAGTTAGAGGAGGATCTGGAGAAAAATAAGCAAACACCTTCAAAGCTCTTTCACAGTATAAATATCCTCTACATAAATAAACACATTACGGGCCTGCAGGGTTGAACGGCTTCTTACACCAGACGCCAAACATGAAAATCGCATGAAGCAGCGCTCGGGTGTACGTAGGAGGGAGCAGTCGGGTGAGGGGGGTCAGCGCTCTGGTGGGGGGTTTAACACACGCACACTCCACACTGCAGATCTCCACAAATACAATATTGAAGAATTAGAGAGTTTTAGCTTTTAAAAATATCAACAATTACCAATTACGAACAAAATTATCAACCACTGTTCTGTATTTACATGTTGCTATGGTGACAGCATTGCAGTGTAATCAGAGGACAAATGTCAACTGTGTAACAGGCCACACGGTGAGCATACGCTGCTGCAAGTCGCCCTGTAAAGCCTGAAATCACCATGTAAAAGTAAGAGGCGTTGAGTTGGCAGTTTTTCAAACCACATCGTATGTCTTTACGTATTAACGTCACACAGAAAGAAGGTCCAGCTTGATGTTTAGGCCTCAAATTATCGCAAAATCTATACTGATGAAGATCTGATGAGAATATAAAATAATTCACTCACATCCTCAGAGACGTGTCAAGAGTTCTCCTTGAATTCTTTTTCAAGCATCAGATTCATCCACTCAGGGGAGGGTCAGACGGACAACCCACACCACAAAACGTTCTTCTGTTTGTTGTTTGTTGCGACGTATACAGCTAAACACTAAATTAAACATTACTAAAAAAGCTCATTTGCATCTTTCAGAAAAAATCTAACAAAATTAGATTTTTTAAACTCTCATTACTCTTTAAATACTTCAAAACTACACTTTATTCTGAGTGGTCCTTTTTAGATGGAACAAACACTCAACAGACTCTCAATAACATGAAAAAATATGAGGGTTAGGATTAGGTTGTGAGTTGAGGTTATGGTTAAGATTAGAATTAGGGTCAGGGTGAGGGTTAGGATTAGGTTTTGGATTGAGGTTAAGGTTACGATCAAGACCCGAGTTAGGGTTGGGTTTAGGTTTTGTATTGAGGTTAAGGTTAAGGGTAGGATCAGGGCCAGGGTGAGGGTTAGGATTAGGTTTTGGGTTGAAGTTAAGGTTAGGATTAGGTTTTGGGTTGTGTTACTGATTATATGTTAAGAGTTTATTAATCATCTACAAATGGCCGCTCCAAATAACGTTACCCAAAATTCAGGCTGCCTCTACCATCACTGAAAAAGTGAGCAGACATATGTTCTACAAGCTAAAGTTTTAAAACATACAATCACACAGACATTCCAAACGTCAGCCCCTAGAACACACAAGAACACACTTTCCTCCTCGCTCTTACCTCCTCTCTCTCTCACACACACACACACACACACACACACACACACACTCTCTCTGGAGAGTGCTGGCTGGGCAGGTGTTGACATTAGAAGCCGCTGTTTGCTTTGGCCGGCCGACAGACGCCTCGAATGTGGAAGAAACATTTCAAAGGCACAGAGTGTTTCATCCTGAGGACCCTTCATTCATCTCACACACACATACACACACACCCACACACAATCAGTGATGAATTAGCACCAATAACCAGCTTCCAAAAAATACAGACACACAGTGTTACTGCTTTCTCATACATCCAGACTTACTACTCCTATACTTCATTCTTCAATTCCATACTTTCCATACATTATTCCATCCTTCCGTCTTCCAAACTTCTGTACATCCACAATTCATTCATTTACATACCTCTACACATCAGTACTTCATATATCCATTCATTATTCTACAATTTCATACTTTATTCTTCCCTACTTACATACTTACAAATATCCCTTAAATACCTTTTACATACAGTACATTGCTTGCATACAGTACATCCACATTTCTACTGAGCTTGATTATCTCATT
This sequence comes from Pygocentrus nattereri, assembly GCF_015220715.1. Lineage (NCBI taxonomy): Eukaryota > Metazoa > Chordata > Actinopteri > Characiformes > Serrasalmidae > Pygocentrus > Pygocentrus nattereri. Next base: position 9,427,241 of record NC_051234.1, on the reverse strand, counting down.
CCCATGCCTTACTAAGTGATGGCCATGCATTAGGATCTGGTTCCCATGCCTTACTAAGTTGTGGCCATGCATTATTTTTATTTATGAGATGTCACCAGCAGGGCTCCATACATTTCATACTTCCATATTTCATTCTTCTATAATTCTATACTTCATACTTCCAAGATTTCCTACTTAGTTCCATTCATACTTCAACATTTCATACTCTGCTCTTACACATCTGCACTTCCATACTGAATACTTTTATAATTCCATACATCATTCCTCCATACTTACATATGAACATCCATACTTAAGACTCCTAAAAACAATGTTCTTCAAATGAGTGCTATTTGCATGCTTAAAGAACCCCTGAAGAACCATCTACTTTAAGTGTTTATTCTTCCATAATTAATAATACCTCACACACTTCCTATATAGCAACAATATACCGATATATTGGTGTGTTCCATCCCCAAATCAACCAAACCATCAGGTAGAGATCACACATGATAGAATTCACACAGAATAAATGTGTTTTCCTTTTTAATTCATAGCAATACAAAGAATTCTTGATGCCATATCTGAAACCCATCCAGTTAAAAATGTGGATATTTGAATAGTAAAGCTGGTTAAAACAGCCGTTCCTATTAAGAACCATACAAAACTATCCCCACCACCAAATGTCCCTACTATCTACCCCTAAATTTTCTCGCTCTTCAAATGGTGCCCCCCTCAAACCCCCTTCAAAGGCCTCCGAAAAACAGGCCCACCCCCGTCCACCCCCTACACTCCTCTCCTCTCCTCTTTTTCTGCAGGATCTCTGCTGTATAAACTCCAGTCGCGAGCGGGGCCTGCTGAAAGACCCCGCTGTTCTGGACCCTGGCCACATGCTTTTCATTCAGAGATGAAGGCTCGCAGCTCCACTTCTACTGAAGCCAGGTCCAAAAAAAACGAGGGCGGAAAAGGGAGAGAGGGGAGGGGAAAAAAACCCCAAAAACTCATCAAACGCCTTCCAGTCTCCTAAAAAAAAACAAAGCCACAAAAGCACGTTCGCCATCCTGGAAAACGGTCCGAGGAGGAGGAGGATGATCATTGCTCCTCAAGGTGAAGGTGGGAAAGCAAAATGAGGCACTGGGGAATATCTGAAATAATGAAACTCCACTGGTACACCGAGCGGATATCTGGGCATGATTAAAGGAACAGTTTGCAGAAAAACCTCATTTATACAGCTTTCCTCGCTCCCCAAATATCACTCAGCCGAGCATGGACAAAACTCAGGCCTTCAGATAAGCGCTGCTGTTTTTAGGTATGCTAACGTACTTCAGTGCATTTTTAGAATATAATACAGTGTAAGAAAACAAGTCTGCCAGACACAACAAGTTTTGAGCACTACTTGCTAATTAGCCTCAAAGCCCCAGTGCAAAAATAAAAATGCTAATTTTAGACACTAAACATTAGCTTGGCTGATCGACTTCATTTGGGAACTAAAGTCGGCCAGAAATCTTTCTCAAAACACTTTCTGCTGTACTGAAGTTAATTACAGAAATGCATACTCTCATGTTTACATACGACACCAAGAGAATCCAAACCAAATATCTCTTCGCCTGGAACAGAAGGAGCATAGGTTGTGTTTTGAAACCTCCACTACAGAAAACACCTATTTACTGACTAAAAGCAGAAAATCAGAGCTGTAGGAGCTACAGGTGTTTTTTTCCTTTAGAAAATGGATGCATTTTAAAATGCATTTTCCATCTTTAATACATGTCCTTGAGTGGCGAAGTGTGATATACATAGTAAGTAGCAAACACAATCACAAATGTGACATTTTACAGTCTGTTTAAACATAAAAGCATCTTTCCATTGAATTGTCAGTCTGTAAAAAGTCTCCTTCTTCTTTACTAGTGATTTTTATTTGAACAGTGGCACCTTGAACAGTCGTGCATCCTTAGTTACACAAGGCTGGTGTGACTGGACCTTCACAGAGAGGCCTGATGATCCCGGCCGGACTGGGTGGGGACTGTTGATGTTTCCAGCGCTGCTGGACAGTGGAGCCTTACAAGTGTTTTCTAAAAACCATCTGAAATCTGCGCCTTCACTCTGCTTCTGCACGCATACAGGCGCTCTGACAGTGTTTCCCCAGAGCTCAGCCAGCCACTGCTCACACCGCACCTTCAGTTTGATCTCTCCTCCGCTGATCTCTCGCTCCATCTTTACCTCACGCCAGGTGTTTACACATGCCGCGCTCCAACACCTGCAATGATCCGTCAAAATCTCCCCCACCCCCACCCCTCTCACATGGAGCCAAGTCCTTCTCTGAATCACTCGCTCCCTGTCGTTCTTGACAAAGAAAAACAAAGCCTGTTTTTCCAGCGCGTTTCTTTGATCAGTCAGCAGTCACTCCTGAGGCTCTGTGCCCTAACCACCATAACGCTCCCTTGGCCTACGTCTCCGTCAACAGCTCAGTCTCCTCTCCGCTGTCACTTCTGCGGCAGTAAGGAAGCGCTCAGATGACGCCTTCTCAAACTCTCTTTAAGCGCACTTCTGTTCACTGTTGTCTGTGGAGCTGCACGACGGAAACTTTCTCTAGTCTCATAAAAACACCACATTTTTTTAGAAGAGTTTAATGTAGCATATAAACATTATCAAAGGGCCCACCTCCAACATTTTTCTTGCATTTTATTTTTTCCCTTGAGCACCACTTGTTGCTTTATGCACCAAAAAGACCATTTTCCATCCTCTCTTTATCCCTTAGAATTAAACAGACTGACTTTGTTACTGCGCCTTTAAAACAGATATAAGCTACACAAGCTAAAAGCCTCTTGTAGAATGAAATTCTCATGGGTCGCGCAAAGCCAGAAGCGCCTTTGTGGGCTTACAAGCTTGAGTACTTTCTGCGGTTTCACGTCGTCAGCCGCGGATGCTCTACTAATGCAGGTGACGCTATGACATTTTATGAAAAAGTTCCATGACAAGTGAAAAACTACAGGGTGATTCAAAAAGATTTATCCAATTTCAAAGTGTCAAAGTTTTACAACTGTGAGGATCCTAGGAACCAATCACAATCCAACTGAAAGACTGTCAGTGGAAGATGGCTCCCTTCAGTCTGTGAGATGAGACCCCTGAGCAGAAAGCGTTCCTTGTTCTCCACTTCAATTAGAGTGAATCCGGGAAAACTGTGCAGCGTGATTTTCATGGGCAGCGAACCTCCAACAAAGAAAGAGCCGTGAGTGCAGCGACACCCAACATGCTAAATCAAGTATGGCAGGAATGACTATAGTGTTGATGTCTGTACAGCGGGAGGAGGTTCATATGGAACACTTGTAAAATTCCTAAAAAATGATACTATATTACATATTACTGCATTGTCCTGTAATGATTTACAAGTGAAATAAATTATTTTGAAATAGGATGAATCTTTTCGAGTAACTCTGTATTCTCTCACAGTTCTAACTATGGCGATGTGCAAGTCCACAATGCTGCCACTATTTAAGGTGGAACGGGAAAATCAGAACAAGAAGCTGGCGAATAGGAAGCCAACTTCAGCCTCGTCGTCTTATAAGCCAAGATAATGTGTATTTGACACTTACTATTAGTGCTACAGAACAACAGACTCAACATCTTTCATTAGGAAGTATTCTTTGTTTGTTTAACAGGGAAATTTTGGCGTCTCTGCCAAAGCACTCTGCAGACTTCTTGCGAAACAAAGCTCCTCAAAGTTGTCCATCTTTTTTTTTTATGGCACGCCTCTTTTTTAGCACAGTGTCTTCATCTGTGGAGTTTGCCCAGTTGCCATGTGCGCGACATGGTGAGTGTAGCCTCCGTGTAACGTCTGCGTGTTTATTTTCTCCGCAATTACATCATATCGTTCACTGTCGTCTAAGCAAGAAGTATGCTGAGACCTTTATTGTGCCTCATTCAAATGGAATCAGAGCTTCATTATGAATGGGTTGAGTTAAACTGCTGTAGACTGATCAGGTGGGTATGTGTACATGAGTTAGTTCTTGTGACATCACAAAAATGTATTTAATGTGTATGTAAAATGGGTCACATATGGACCGAATAAACTGTAGAGTGAACTGTACATTCTGAAACCTCAATCATGTTCACATACTAACACAAACTCTTATTGGATTTTGTTCTATTGTGCCCTTTAACTTTCAATAACTTGATGCACTATTTTAATACTTGAATAGGTAAACAAACGCTGTGATGATTTATACAACATGATCGCCTCTTTGTTTCTATGCTCACTGTCCATTTTATCAGCTCCTCTTACTGTATAGCTGCACTTTGTAGTTCTACAGTTACAGACTGTAGTCCATCTGTTTCTCTGATACTTTGTTAGCCCCCTTTTACCCTGTTCTTCAGTGGTCAGGACCCCCATGCACCCTCACAGAGCAGGTACTGTTTGGGTGGTGGATCATTCTCAGCACTGCAGTAACACTGACGTGGTGGTGGTGTGTTAGTGTGTGTTGTGCTGGTGAGAGTGGATCAGACGCAGCAGTGCTGCTGGAGATTTTAAACACCTCAGTGTCACTGTTGGACTGAGAATAGTCCACCAACCAAAAATATCCAGCCAACAGCGTCCTGTGGGCAGCGTACTGTGACCACTGATAAAGGACTAGGGGATGACCAACACAAACTGCAGCAGCAGATGAGCTGTCGTCTCTGACTTTACATCTACAAGGTGGACTGACAAGGTAGGAGTGTCTAATAGAGTGGACAGTGAATGGACAGAGTGTTTAAAAACTCCAGCAGCACTGCTGTGTCTGATCCACTCAGACCAGGGCAACATACACTAACACACTACCACCACCACATCAGAGTTACTGCAGTGCTGAGAATGATCCACCACCCAAATAGGACCATGGAGGTCCTGACCACTGAAGAACAGGGTAAAAGGGGGTTAACAAAGTATCAGAGAAACAGATGGACTACAGTCTGTAAGTGTAGGACTACAAAGTGCAGCTATACAGTAAGTGGATCTGATAAAATGGACAGCGAGCGTAGAAACAAGGAGGTGGTCAGAATGTACTGCCTGATCAGTGTATCTACAAGAACCTCCTCCACAGGGATGTTTGTTTGAGACTTGCGGGAAACACCATTATGATTTAGGACACTTCTGAAATGTCTGTCTTTCGCTGTCTTGTGTTTACCTACTCATCAAAAGTGTTAACCTGCCCCTGAGGAAGATGTCCTACTTCTTTTTAAGCATGAGACGTAGCGTGCCATAGCTGTGTATGCTATAATGCCCCCTAATGCCTTCTATGAAGCACCTATAAATGCTGTTGAATAGCCTGTTTATCAGAGCCAGTTAGATTATGGTGGATTATGAGTCACTATTTGTGATGAACAGACCAGATTTGGAGTAAATATGCAGCTTACTCAGGCTATTGAACTGTGAGTCTCTCTCTCTTTCTTGTACCCTCTCTCTCTCTCTCTCTCTCTGTTCCTCCTCATTATAATCCTCTCTTTTGTTAAACTCCTGTCTATGTTTACCTTTCTAATATTATCTTTCTCTCACTTAATAGTCTGTCTTACTCGTCTGTGTAGCTTTCTCCCTCTAAGGTATTCTTCTCTCCCTCACTTCTGAATAGCTCTTCTTCTCATGTATAACTCTCTCGCTCTCTCTCTCTCTCTCGTTTTTTACCTCTTTTTTCTCAGTCCACTTATCTTTCCCTCTCCATTTAGCCTCTCTCTCTCTCTCTCTTGTTCTCTACCTCTTTTTCTCTCTGGTCTTTTTTCTGTCACTCCCCTTTCCCTCTACAGTAAGCCTCTCTCTCTCTCGCTTTCTTTCACTCCACTTATTTTGCCCTCTCCAGTTAGTCTCTCTCTCCCCCAGCCCCCAGGATACCATAATTCTTTATCCCTCTCTTCTTCTCTTCCTCTTTCTGTCCAGGTAGTGTCTTTCTCTAACTGTCTAGTTAGCTAGTTAGTGTCCCTCTCTCTCTCTCTCGTTCTCTACTCTGGTCTTTTTCTTTCACTCCACTTATCTTGCCCTCTCCAGTTAGTCTCTCTCTCTCTCTCTCTCTCTCTAGGCCTACACTACGTTTTTTGTCCCATTTTTACCCTGATTTGACCCTTTTGACAAATTTTCACAATCGTAAGCAATTTTCCAGAAGTCATGAGCTCGATCAGAAGTGACTAACGGCGCGGATGATCTCTTAGAGGAAAAATTTGTGAATCTTTAGCACTTTGAGTGTCGAGCACAGAGACAGAGGAGCTGCGTGTAAAACACAGGCAAATAAGAGCCACTGTCATGTTTATAATGTATGGATCCAGATGTCAAGGAACTCTATACAGTTTCAACACAGCTGACGTTGAATATGATGCTCTCTGTTTCAGAAATCTGCTAAGACTTTAAAAGTCATGTAGCGAACACCCAGCCTTAAACATATCATCTCTCTCTCTCTCTCTCTCTCTCTCTCTCTCCAGTTCTCAGAGCTCTTCACTAACTCCAGCTCTGCAACTTTGAAGTTTGGGCCAGACAGCAGAGGAATCTCAAACCCCCCCCCCCCCCCCCCCCCCCCAAAACCCACACTGACAAAACACCAGAGGGAGGGGAGGGACAACACTGACCAGAGGCCAGCTGATTACGGCCCTTGTCTCATCAGCGGCCTGTTTACAGCGAAAGTCTGGTGTTAAATCACATTGAAATGTTTTCCCTCCTTACTCTCACTGTAGTTGACCAGCCAAGACATGTTTGGTGTCTGAGGTGTAACTATACAATGTTTCATCACTTTAGACCAATCAGAGCAAGTTCTGGGTTTTTTACTCAAGATATTAAACTTAGATGCTGGACCTAAATGGATTAAAACTGTGTAGAGTTGCTCAGGATCTCTAACAGACCTGATTACGTGGTTTCTGACACACCTTTTTCTATAAATATGAACTAAAGAACATTAACATAATTAAGACCAGCAGCTGAAGCCATGCTGAAGCCTAATTTTGGTCTCTCCTTTAGTCCGTTTTTATAAATAACTATGTTATACAGTATCAGCAACTACATACACAAGTCTAATAGAGATTACTGAACAACTCCACGCAGTCTGAGGTGAGAATGTGATTACACACGTTTCACAGATCAGGTTTCTTGCTGGCTCCCTGCCATGACAACGTCATTATGAAAGTGAATCCCAAACAAAGCTCCCCTCACGGAGCACATGTAGCAAAATACACGACCCTGGCTTTAAACTTTCAACACTAACTTACAGCGGATCCAAGACGTGATGAGGTTAAACCACCGCAACCAAGCACAGCCACCAACAGCTGTCAAACACCGTCGAGCTGTAGAAAGAAATTCAATGGTGGGTTCAAGAGGTTGAACGTTAGGAGTACTGTTGGCAGTAATATGTTGCTATGCTACTTTAGCACTTCTTATTCTATAGATGCAGCCAGCAGCGCCACCTTCCTATATAATTTTTAATTTAATCCCTTAAAATCCCAGACTAATTACTTACTAAGGCTTATTATTCAGTAACTATATACTTCAATGCAAACTAGCTGAGCTATTCTTAGGTTATAGAAGCATAAGAACCAATAATAATATTACTGGTAATCATAATAATAATAATAATAATCATTATGTAATACAACTTCAGGCCCAGCAGCCACTTAAGGTGTTAAATAATCATTAAGATAATTCCTGAAGGACTACAAGACTATAAGCTCTGATTTTCAGTTCTATTAACTTTAAACATCTCACACTGGTTAATGCTGGTCATTGTGGCGTTTTCTTCTCAAAAACAGTCCACAAATCTTACAGGGTTCCCAAATCTCCAGCCCAAAGTTTGCATTAAAGCTGCCCACCAGACATGGAAACATGATCATTTTCTCCCACCTTTTTTGTGGACGGATAAAACATTTCTTGTGTGCTCCTCCTTCTGCCATGCTGCGGCTGCCGTGACTGTTGACAAGCTCTGCTCACATGATCAGAGCTTGAGAGTGCAGCAAGAGTTCATGAAAGAAGAGCTGCTCTGTGCAACAAATATGAGGTGAAACTGCAGCTTGTTTGAGTAAATTGCAGTGACAGTACTTCAAAGTTACTATATGCATTCAATACTGCGGTCTACAGGATGACCGAATACCAGCACGTCTAATCAACAGTGACTGTCTAGAGGGTTTTGCTAACGAAATTTCTTTCAGGCTGCAATCTGCGTGGCTTAAAAGAAGACAAAGCTTCTGAATACAAACGTAGAGTGAATAAATGAACATTCAAATATTGAAAATTATTCTCAATACTCTAAACCCTAACCAAGCACGGCAACCAACAGCTGTCTAACACCGCTGGGCAGTCCAGTGAAGCAGTCAAAACATTAAACCCTTCTGTCCTTTAATCTCCTGCCCATTATGTTTTAAGAAAGCATTTAAACATTTTCCCACAGCAGTGATTGGCTAGTGCTGCTTGGTGCCTAAACATGAAGACAAGCAGGGATTCAAACCTCAGTTACTGCTCCAATGGGCTGCTTTTAAAGGTGTTTACTGACTCACTAGCAAAGATGTTCACATCAGTCTAAAAATAGGGTTTTTTTTATTCCCTCTCCAACATTTTTTTTTTGGAGCTTCCATGAACTATATCCTCCAAGGACTCATTAAGAGCAGAGAATTAAAACAACAGCCAGACACACTGAAGATTTCTAATGAAGAAGCCTGTCAGAAACTGACTCGTAAGGTCACAACATATATTTCGCACTGATGCAGTGCCGCTTTCACAAAGTTCTTCAATAGATAATGCTGTTTGCTGCTATTCGCTTGTATAACACAAAGGTTTTGTCAGTTGAACTACACATTTTTCAATAACGCCGATGGAAAATATTGCAATGAAAATGCATGATAAAGTAAACTTTTCTGGATTTTCATTTTTGTAGGTGAGCAGGCAAGTCAGCATTTGTGAAAGCGTTTTTATTGTGTTTGAATGCTCTTTATTGTATCAGTTGTACAGGATTGCGAGGTTTTCACAACAGGGGGTTCTCAACCCTCTCTTTCGCCCACCATTGTTCGCTAGCAGCTCAACACAGTCACATTTCACATACATAGAGACAACAGCAATCCTGATCTACCTGAGAACAGAATTACAGGGAAACATTTTATTTACTTATATGAATGAATTATGTTATATTATCTGAGATGATTTCCATTCTACCAGTGGAGTGGCCAGTACACTAACAGGCCACTACACTGCTAGAAATAAAGGTTCTGTTCAGGTACATTTTTCATTTATCAAGGTACAAACAGTGTAAATGTTCCCTCAAAGGCACAACAGTGGTTTTAAGGTCCAATTGGGAACCTTAAATAAGTTTTCAATATGAAAAGTTCGTATTTGTTCCTTTTCATAACCAAATGTTTTAAAACAGAAAAGTAAAATAAAAGCCTGGAGACGAGACGGGGTGTGTGGAGTCAGTACAGCTTAGACAATATCATTTCAGTGGATTAGGGTACAGTTATGATCCCTGACTGAAGGTACTGAGATGTACCCTTGAGGGAAGCACCCCAGTGACAAGAGGGGAACTGACCCAGGCACAGTTTCAGACCTTTAGTCTGAGAGTGTAGGGTCCCTGCAGAAGCTTATAGGAATAGTTTTGAGATTTTTCTATGACAACAAATGTAGTTGATCAGAGTTGTTTGGTGTTTGAAGCTAGCTTGAGCACACGCTAACATAATCCTGTAGGAACTAATCTTTTCCTAGATCAGTTCCCTTGATGCTCCCTCCATCACGCTTCACTGTTGGGATGATGTTTTCATGTTGACAGTGGCCTTTTCACACCATAAATAGTGTTGTGTGCTCTTCCCAAACAATTCAACTTAAGTTTTATCAGCCTGCAAAACTTTTCCCCACTAGCGTTTTGGAGTGTCAGGGTGCTCTTTGGTAAACGTCTGGCATTCAGCCTGTTTTTAGGAGAGCTTCCTTCATGATGTCCTGCTGTGGACATCATGTCTGTTCGATGTTTTTTGTATGTTAGACTCATGAACAGAGATGTTTACCCATTTCAACAGCCTTTGGCTGTTACTCTAGAGTTCTTTTTACTTAATTGAGCAATCTGCATTTGGAGAGATCTTGGCTGGCCAAACCTTCTAGGGACAGTTCTAGCACAAATTCGCCACCATTTACAGACAATGTGTCTAACTTTTGATTGATGAATACCTAAACTTATTCCAGCTTCATGCAAATCAACAACTACTGATCATAGGTCTTCCAAGATCCCTATTTTGCAAGGCATTGCGTACATCAGTAGATGCTTCTTGTAAATAGTAAACCCAAAATGTTTTGGTGTTTAAGTGACCCTTATTAGTCCCACAACGGGGAAATTTCACCTCCGCATTTAACCCATCTGTGAAGTGAAACACCAGATACACACTAGTGAGCACACACACACTAGGGGGCAGTGAGCACTCTTGCCTGGAGCGGTGGGCAGCCCTATCCATGGCACCCGGGAGCAGTTGGGGGTTAGGTGTCTTGCTCAAGAACACCTCGGTCACGTACTGTAGGCGCTGGGGATCGAACCGGCAACCTTCCGGTCACAGGGCCAGTTCCCTAACCTCCAGCCCATGCAGCTCTAACCTATGCCTCAGGCTCAAGTCATTAGAACAGGGGTTCACATACTTTTTTCAGCCTACACAGTGAATGTTTGAATGATGTATTCAATACGGAAAATGTAAAAATACATTACTTGTGTTTCTTCTTTATTGTTACTTATATCTAGAGCAGAGTTATACATAAATGCAGGTAGTGCCAAAGAGTTTATGTACTGGTTTTGCCAATGTATATGCACAGTTTTGGTAACAGTGTGTTCTAAAGTGTCAGAAACCACTTAAGCAAGTCTATTACTACAAGAGATTACTTGATTTGAAGCAAGTGTGCAACGACTCTGGCATGCAGTTAGCACCATTCTAATTACTGATCATAAGCATCCATTACCTGTTAGCTACATTAGCATTTTAGTTCCAGTGCAAAACTAAAGTAGCTGACCTCAGACATGCAACAAGTCTTGGCTAATGGACTACATTTGGGCTAAAAGGGAGAAATGTAATTTTTGCCAGTGCATCCCTTTAAACTGCACTAGTTCAGAAACAGAATGAAGCTTTAGACTACTGGAAAGCACTCAATCAAAATAGCCTTGCCACGTTCTCCTAACAATGGCTCATTATACAAGTGCATTAGAGGGGCTATTGTTCTGAAAAGCATAAAGTACATCACTTTGACTGTAAAACAAACTGTGAGAGACCTGCTAAACTGTGCACTGACAGCGTTTCATAAATCGTTCTGGAGTGTTTCTTCGCCAGATGCTGTAAATCCATCAACGACTTTCAAAACATACCAAACAAAAGGAAAGAATCCTTTTAAATCCTACTTTTATTGCTACCAATTAATCACAAACCAGCCCCTAAAGCAAATAAAAAGATCTATCATCGCTGTGAAATAACGTCTCTGTGAATCAACTCCAGCAACATGTTTTAACAGCACAAATGAGCGAGTCTGTGTCTCCACACTCAAAGTTTATATGATAATTTGTCTCCATCAGTGAACGGGCAAACTTTCTAATGACTTTCTTATATTGAAACACTTAAAAAGGCCCATCTAAGGTCGTGTAATTTTGACCTGCTGGACATTCCTAGAGTAAAAATAGGTTTCAGCTTAACCTTTTGAACATTTGACTTATTATTCAGCCACCACTATGAATTATTTTCATAATGATCTGTGACGCATTATCCAGTAACCGGGGAAAGGACTTGCCCAAGGTGGAGGAGTTTAAGTATCTCGGGGTCTTGTTCACGAGTGATGGGAAGAGGGATCGTGAGATCGGTTGCTGGCTGGGACAGGCGGCAGCAGTAATGCGGTCACTGTACCGAACTGTAGTGGTGAAGAGGGAGCTGAGCCATAAGGCAAAGCTCTCTGTTTACCGGTCGGTATATATCCCAACCCTCACCTTTGGTCATGAGCTGTGGGTAATGACCGAACGAATGAGATCACGAATACAAGCGGCTACACTCTATTCGATAGGGTGAGGAGCTTGGCCATCCGGGAGGAGCTCGGAATAGAGCCGCTACTCCTCCGCATTGAGAGGAGCCAGCTGAGGTGGTTCGGGCATCTGATTCGGATGTACCCTGGACACCTCCCGGCAGGGGTGTACTAGGCACGCCCTACTGGGATAAGACCCTGGGGTCGTCCTAGGACCTGCTGGAGGGATTACATCTCCAAGTTGGCCTGGGAGCGGCATGGGGTCCCTGGGAATGAGCTGGAGGAAGTTGCGGGGGGACAGGGTCGTTTGGGATTCTCTGCTCTCCCAACTGCTACCGCGACCCTATCTGGACTAAGCGGTTAACAACGATGATGATGATGATGCTTAGAATTATTCAGTATCTACTATAAATGATTCAGTACCTACTTTGAATTATTCAGAATCTACTATAAATGATTCAGTATCTACTTTGAATTATTCAGCAAATACTATAAATGATTCTTTGTCTACTTTGAATTATTCCGAATCTACTATAAATGATTGTGTCTGCTTTGAATGATTCAGAATCTACTATAAATGATTCAGTACCTACTTTGAATGATTCAGAATCTACTATAAATGATTCTTTGTCTACTGTGAATTATTCAGTCATCTAATATAAACGATTCAGAATCTAGTTTGAATTATTCAGAATCAATTAAGAATGACTCAGTATCTACTATACATTTTTCAGAAACTACTACAAATGATCCAGTATTTACTTAAGGTTATTCAGAATCTACTACAAATGATGCAGTATCTACTTTGAATTATTCAGAATCTTCTATAAATCATTCAGTATCTACTTTGAATTATTCAGTGTCTACTATGAATTACTTGTTACACACTTATAACTATTGAGTAACTATTACTAATTATTTAAGCATTCACTATCAATTATTCAGTATTCAGTATTATTCTGGTCAAAATCTTAATTTGTCATCAGAGATTCACCAAGATATTAGCTCTGTATCGGAATAGTTTTTCTGTACGTTTTACTAAAAGCTAAAATCTTGCACCAACATCTGAGCTCTCAATATTATTCAGGCCCAGAAGCAATTTCAGCTGCATTTCTATTTATGGAGGGTGCTCTACAAATACATTATGTGCCATTATTACAGTTGTAGCTGCCATTGAGAGTCTTCCTAACCCAGTGAATGAACGTCTCTGTAATGTGCAGTCTGTCTAACATGAAGTCAACCCCAAAAATCAAGCACAAGCCCCACCCACTAGCTGCTCAACGCCTAGAGGGAGCCTCTGGTATTTACCCGAGAGGCAGCGTTTGATTTCAAATTAACCTCTAATATGTCATGGGTGGGTGGGTAACAGGTATGATTTAATCCATAACTCTTTCACAGTGAAATCCCTCCACCTGCACACCTCCATGAACCTGCTGTTACTCAAACACTGCTCATTACCACGGCCTGAAAGCTGTACTGAAACATAATGTACTCAAAATATTAGAAATGCCTACCCTATAGCTCCACTATGTAGCTGTACAACTGCAGACTGAAGTTCATCTATTGCTGCACAGTTTATCATTCATCATTAATCCGTTTCTGACCACAGGACTGCTGCCCTCCAGTTAGAATTTGGGTGGTTGATGATTCTCTCACAGTGATATTGATATGGCAGCGTGTAAGATATTATTATCTAGTACAGGGATCGGTAACATGCAGCTCCAGAATTAGATTTGTAGTTAAAACTAAAAAAATTCCTCCTTTGCAGTAAAATAAAGCTCTGCTGATCGTTCAACAGTAAATGGTCTTAATGTAAAACTGCTAATTCACCCTGATCTGCGAGCAGACTGCTGTTCACCATAGCAACACAGACTAGTAGCTAATGAAACGGTAAAGAGAAAGATTTAAGACGAACATTGATAATTTGGAGATGAATGGATTTATTTGTGTTTAGAATCACTCCAGCTGGTTTCCTGAGACGTTTAATCTGCAATGAGAAACTCACAAACAAAAAATCGTGACGCTGAAGTCGCTTCTCATTAGTCAGCTTGTTCCATCTTAAATAGCGCAGCAGTTTGGCATCTCATTCTGCCGTCTCAGGCACCATTTAGGGTGGAACAGGAAAATCTGAACTAGAAACTGGCGAATGAGAAGTGTTTCCTGCTGGAGATGTGAGAAAAGCAGCTATAGCTGAGCTAAAACTTTAACCAGTCTGAGTTTGTGTTTATATTTTTAGTCTGTACGAGTACATCAACACATACTTAGATGTATTTATAGCCAACATGGTAAAATGGACATTAAATGCTGTGGCTCCCACGGTGGATTAATTTTTGTCAAAAGGACAAAATGCCTCTTCTTAACATTTGGGTTGTGACCCCTGATCTAGTAATATTAACAAATTAAAGAAAGAGTTTATCTAATTTTTATCAGCGTAACTCGTTCTCAGCATAGTGGTGTGGGCAGAATTTTTTTGTAAAGGTGGATAAAATTTGTCTTCAGTTTGTATTGTGTTCACACATTTCAACCATTTGTTCATGGAGTTCAGCTACTGCCCATTCGCTTCTATTATACCTATATTATACCTATATACCGGTGAACCTACTCGAGTTTTATATGGAATGTTGATGATGAGAAATAAACCTGAAAAAATAAGTTTCCTTTGGGGACTATTTTTCCTTAAAATGCCATGTATATATCCCTCATCCATCCATAAAATAAATGGATTCAAATACATTTTAAGCCCAGGATTTACCACAAAGCTATCAGAAAACAGTGTCTCAGACATCAATCAGTGAATTCATAACCATTTTATGTAATAACTTTCTGTGAGGGAGCTTTTAGACATGGATGTCTGGTTCCTATCACCACCACTGTGAACAATTCTGACTCTAGAATAGAGCGTTTCATACCAAGCCACTCTGAACGACTCTGTTTACACCCCAACCATTTAAGTGTGTAGAATTTTTGAAAAATCAGTTCCCTTTTAAGGCTGATGCAGAAATGTTTTTATTCTATTTGTCTTTTCTGATAATAACACAATTTCTGAATGCTAATGGTTGACGTTTTAGCATTTTCTGAGGTTTTTAAAAATTTTTGAGGAATGACGACGATGTTAAAATAGTGTTAAATCTGCAAAAGCTTTCTTTAGGGACTATTTTGACTTGTGACATCCTCTCCCACAAAAAACCCGGACCTTTGAATCTGAGGAGCTGCATCACTTGCAGATCCACATTAGCAAAACTAGCATAAATTTTCCTTCTGTGCTTTTCATGGTGTTTGTACAGTGTTTCACTGCATAATAGGATGCACAAAGCCTCTTTGCTGGGAGCACATTCAGAGCACAATGTGAATCAATTAGCGTTCATTATTCTTTTGCATATTCAGTAGCCACGTTTACATGCAGCCTAATAATCCATTAATAATGCGACTAATATCTCAATCGGAACAGAATACGTCCAAGTAAACACTTAAATCTGAATAGTCTAGTTTGATTGAGGCCATATGGAATAAAATTCCTATCTGATTGAACGAGGTGGGTAGACCTTAAATTATCCATTAAACAGAAGAATAATATCCGTCAGCCTGTATCTGATTACATTCCCAAACAGTTTATACTATTCAACGTGGCGGAGTAGAAACTGGTTTGCAGAGGAGGCAAAGTTTATGTTCTGATCTTTAAAAGATGGTGGTGGGACAGACGTCCAGCTTATGTGTCTCAGAACACGACATCTTCTTCTCGGCCTACTAAGGACATATGAAGGATGTTTTCCTGAATCTGACATCAATTTTAAGCTATTGAAAACACAAGCACTGCTCACTGCTGCTCATCTCACTCTGACTGGACTCACTTGATGCTCGCTGTCATGGCAACGTCTACTCTAAGTGGTTCTCCACACGTGTGCCATTTTGGATCGGATTACTTTTAGTGTGCATGTAAACTAAGATTTTCATCAGATTGTTGCAGAGTGAGCATAAACACCTCAGTCTTAATCTGTAGTTGGAATGTATTCAAGGGGATTGGAAAAAATCTTTGCATGTAAATACAGCCAGTGTAACGATAAACTGCAACTTCGATTCCCATTAATGTGCTTTCCGTTTCAGACAAAAAACTGAATAAAATTCCATGAATTTTCTGCTTTGTAAGATCGTATTTTTTACAAATTAACATAAACACAACAACAGCATTCACAAAATCGCATTATTGACAGAAAAGATTAACCAAAATGGCAGAAATAGCCCCTTTTTGCATCTGCCTTAAAGGGTTTACTATTATTAGCTATTAACTCTCTAATATATCATGGGTGGGAGGGTAACAGGGATGATTTCATCCTCGACAGTGAAGTCACTCGCTACCCGCCTGCTCGCCTCTCTGAAGCTCCGGGCTCTGCGTGCTCCGGCCCTCACACTTTTAAACATGACACTAATAGCGGTGATGTAATGCAGGGTGTAAGAATGGAAGCCTTTCAGAGGCTGAGAGACGCCGCCAGCGGCCGAAGGCTTAAACAACACATCCGCAGACTAAACGGCTCTGACCGCGGGGCGCTAACGTTGCCGCCTGAGACCGCCACACACATGCAAACATTGGCATGCAGGGTTCCAGGCTGTCAAACCCGGTACAGTAAAGCTCAGCACATGAAAAAACAAACTCCCAGCGCGACAACTCCCAGGCCACACGCACTGACCTGACAAGTCTTTGTAAACCAGGCTCTGTAAACCGACAAACACAGTTTTGTCTGCTAGGACAATTTCTAGGTGCTAAATATGAGATAAGTGGAAAAATTATCATATGGCTTTAATAATACACTGGAGAATGTGAATCGATAAACTGCACTGTATTTATTATGGAGTGAATAAGATGTTATTGTCTAACTATCAAATATAACGACTTGTCAAAGATTCATTCTGATTAAAATCAGCCCTCAGAGCAGTTTGGTGACCAGCCACGTCTGCGCCACAGTAAAATGGATCAGCATGTTGAACTGGAGCTTTCTGTGAGCTACTGTGTTTCCTATCACTGTATAAAAGAAGCTCCAGGCTGCCTTTATTGTTGGATGCGCTGCAATGGTTTCTGAGTAAGCATGTGCACATTCAGAATCCTTATAAATCACTATGGGATCACTGTTTATTGATTTGTTTCATCAGAGTAATGTGCATTCTGACTAGGCCCAGGTGATCGGGCGATGTAAGCGAATATCATCTGTTTCCAGGCCTGCGCTCTGTTTTCACACATGCGCCAACGGATGAAAATGAAAGAAATCAGAGTAAGGGTTTCAATAACAGCCTTAATCTGATCCAGGAAATATGAGCATTCAGTTTACACAACCACATGAATTATCAGATAAAGGCCAAATTTCCAAATATGATCGGATTATCAAGTGCACAGAAATGCACCCACTGTTTTAGTGGCAGCCCTAACAGCGTTTTTTCCAATGCTTGCTCCCCATCGCCAGATTTCATTCAAACGGTTCGCAAATGTTATGTGTATTTATGAAATTTCAGTAGTAAAAAAGTGAATAGAGTCGCCTTTCTATTCACTACAGTTATGTGGAGAAACTTAAGACGACGTAGGCTATTGTGAATAGAGGCTACATCAAAATGAGCTAGATGGAAGAATAGAAAGTTTCTGAGTAAGTAAAATTATCTTGCCATATTTTTATGGCCACATTATCTGCAG